>NC_135720.1:4953734-5231876 GCF_964656455.1 Halichoerus grypus | reverse complement strand
GTTGTTCCTACCCATTCAGTGTCCTGAGCAGTGGGAGCTGCAGACCAGTCTTCAGTGGTCGGCTGGGTGCTCCAGTCTTCAGTAGGGAATTGCTGAATATGTACCGAGGGCACCTGCATGCCTTCAGACCAGTGTGCGACTTCAGGCTGAGTAGCAGTGAACTCAGGAGCTGGAGCCGTCCATTCACCCTGAAGTTCCTCCTCGGTCACAGCCTTTTCAGCAGCGTCCTGCTCTTCCTTTTCAATCTCTTCAAGATCTCTGTAGAAGTAGAGATCAGTCATGACCTCCCATGGGTGTTCACGGGAAATGGTGCCACGCATGCGCAGACTTCCCTGGCCAGCATCCACCATATCAGACCCACTGAGTGAGCTCCCTTGTTGTTGCAAGGGATGGCAATGTCCACATAGCACAGAGGAGAGTCTGTGTTACACAGAGAAATGGTAGGCAGGTTAACATAGGACGCCCCTGTAAGAGGCTGGTGGTCAGCCCTGGGATCAGTAACCACCAGAAGTCTCAGCTCCCAGAAGGCTGCCTGGATCTGGTTAGTGAAGGTTCCAGGAGTGAAGCGGCTGGCAATAGGAGTGGCTCTGGAGCAGCAGCAAATTTCAGCACAGCTCACTGGCCAGTATTCCTGGACGATATGACACTGACATCAGCTGGGTTTTCAATGGCAACGATGACACGAGCTGCCAGCAGAAGGTCCTCCCAGGTTCTCTTCAGATTTACGATGTAGATACCATCACTTTTCCTTTTGTAGATGTACTGTTCCATTTGAAAGTCAAGGTTGGTGCCACCTAAATGGGTTCCTGCTGCAAGGAATTTGAGGACATCCTCCTCCTTCATTTGCAGGATATCAAGGACTCTGGACTTTGTGAAAGTTTCCCTTTGCAAAACAATGCCGTATGGACCCTTCCCTGAGCAACTTGGAAAGCTGCTTGGAAATTTCTTATATTTTCCATCTCTCTGTTAAAATTCTCACTGTGTTTATCCATTCTTCTCCTGAGTTTGCTGAGTATCTTCATGATCATCACTTTGAACTCTTTATCAGGTAAATTACTTATCTCTATTTCACTAATACTTATTTTTTGGGATCTTATCTTGTTCTTTTGTTTGGAGCATATTCCTCTGTTTCTTCATTTTGCTTGACTCTGTTAGTTTCTATGCCTTAGATGGCATTGCCATCTCTCCTAATCTTTAAGTGTTGGCATTGTGTAGGAAAAGAACCTTATCATTCAACCCTGCCCTAGCTGTTGGTGGTTGTCTCTCAAATCTTGGTCATTGTCCAAGCAGCCTATTTTATTTTTAATAGCTCCCAGTAGTTGAGGGTATGCCAAGACCAGTCATTGTCCCCAAAGGGGAGGGGATCTCATTTAGCACCTAGATTCAGGCTGATTGGAAGCCAGACCCTCTGGCAGTAGCTTTTAGAGAATGCAAATGTATATAGTTATCTGGGATTGCAAATATAAGCCCTGCTGGCCACCAGAGCCAGATGATCTAGAAGTGTCCCCTGGCAGCACTGACAAATATCAGCACCAGAGAAGTGTATAAACTCTTTTCTTTAAGATACCAATGAACTAGAGCAAGGCAGAGGGAGAGAACAAAGATTGCATCCACTGTTCCCCATTCCCTGAGAACACTTCTATAGGCCCTTCTAAGTGAGCCAAACCAGAAGCCTGTCCCTCAGGTCAAAGCCCCTAGTCAAGCAAATATACCTCTTTCTCAGAAAGACGGGGGATATGTTTCAAGCTGCTATCTAAAAAGTGCCCTAGGAGAGGTAATCTGCCAATAACTGTCTCTCTGATTGTTACAGTCCTGTGGACCCAGGAATACAAACCCCCAGGCCTCCATATCTTGGTGATCAAGGGGTGTCCCCTGGGTTGAAGCTTCAAAAAGTGTGTCACCAGATGTAAAAACTGGGGCATCAGATGTGTGAGGAAGCTCCTCTCTGGGAGATACTGAAGCCCTGGCATGTGGCAGAAGAAAAGTGTGAAGATGACACCCACTGGCTGGAGTAAAGCAAAGGGGGAGTATAAGATGGCACCCGCCAATAAAAGAAAAAAACAACAAAAAGGAAAATAAAAAAGAAAAACAGGAAAAAAAGACACAAAAGAAGAAAAAGAAACACACACACTCACACACACACGGATGGCAATGGTGCCTGCTGGCTCTAGCAACAGAGGGAGAGCAGGAAGGAAGATGGTGCCCACCAGTCTCTGTCCCTGGACAGTGTCCCAGCAAGCCCCTGCTCCTCAGACCAATACTTTAAAGTTAGGAAATGAGTCTCTTTCAAATAAAATCTGAGCACTTTTCAAAAGGCTGTTTTTGTGCTGGGCCCCGTGGCAAATGAGTTTGCATACAAGCCCTTTAAGAGCCATCCCTCAGCTCGCCACGGCTCCGTGGGTCTTGCGGGGAGAAGCCCCATTGGTCTTCAAAGCCAGATGTTTGGGGGGTTTGTCTTTCAGGTGCCAGTATGAAAACCTGGGGTGGCTGATGTGGGGTACGAATCATCCCTCAGGGAGAAACTTCAGGTTTTGTGTTCCTTCTTCATCATGGGTCACTGCATCGTCGATGGGTTTTATGGTGAAGTTGCATCTCAGCCTTTCCTGCTCATTTTGATGTAGTTTCCCTCTTGTGTGCCCAATGTGAAGGGGTTGCTCTACAGTTTTTAGGGTTTTTCAGAGAAAAATGTTTCATATATAGCTGAAGATTTGGTTTGTCCATGGGAGGAGGTGAATTTAGGAAATTTCTGTGTTGCCATCTTGAACCAGAAGCCTGGTCATGTCTTCCCTTGACCTAAGATTTTGCAGGAGTTCAGGGGATGGGGCAAGATTGGGCCCAGAGCTCCTGGGTTATACTCCAAACTGCCCCTTCCCTCTGAGGAAGGGTCTGATACTGTGTCACTTCCAGGAGACTCCATGGTCCTTTTTGCAAGACTACTCCTAGCATCAGGCCAGGATTGCCAGTGCCCCAGAAGTCCTCAGCGTGTTGCATTTTTAGTGTAAGGACACAGAATAGGCTATTCTTGGGGTTTTAAATAAATGGTGACACTTACATCCCTGGATGCTATCTTGGATCCTTGTATTGTGTGCCTGTTGCCAGGGAAGGGGCAGGGCCACCTCGAAGGGAAGAAACTCTGCTGGGTGTTATGCATACAGATTGGTGTTAAATTCAGTTCTATTAAACATCTTTATTAATGATGTGGAAGTGGGGTGTAAACAGAACATTAATTAAGTGCCTGAATACTAAATTGGGAGGTGTTGCAAAAGACAGACTAATCACTTTATCATTTACTCAGTGTACGGAATTGCACAATTCAGTGGATCTCCTGATTAAAAGTGGAACATATCTTTGTTGACAACACTATTTGCTCAATTTGTAGCTGGCATTTTGGTTGGCTTTCTTCACATGCATGTTCTTATGCTGGAAACCTTTCTATTTATATTAGCTTCAGAAGGATGAGTCATCCTATTTGTATATTAAGAACCCTGGAAGGGAGGACATATTTTTGAAAGGGTGAGGATATAAACAGTAGCAGGGACAGAGAAGGACATACAGTAGTCAAGTTACCTCAAATGTCTGAAGACTGAGGTGTCTATCCTGACCCTCGGTGGGGCCTCTCCTGTTCCTTATGCCGCAGCTACTCTTCTAGCGAGTGTAGAGCAGGTGAAGAACCTAGCACACTCTTTATACCCATGGTATAGATTTGGGGTCAGGAGCCCTGGATTTTAGTCCTCATTCTGCAGTTTTCTGACTCCGTAGCTTTGATGAAGTCATTAAACCTCTGTGAGCCTTGGTTTCTTTATCCATGGAAGGGAAAGAATATGTTTGTCTCACAGGGCAATGCTGAGAGATGTAAATAGTGTGATATTCTTGAAAGAATTTTGTAAACTGTAAAACTGTCCAGTTAGTATGACCTTGGATTAATTTTCAGAGAATGAGGCGTATTATCCCAGTGCATATAAAGTACTCCAAATAATTATCAGCAGAGTGGCCAAGAACATTTAGAAATATGGATAGGAAATTCAATCTGGAAAAATGCTAGTAAATACTTAGGGACAGTAGAAAATTGGCAGGGTTTTGAGTTGGCAAAATTAATCCAACTATTTTTCAAATGCTTGGGTTCAACAAACTATAATGAGTTTGCCAAGCACCTTTTCTTATAAATTTTGGATCCTTTGTTTGTTTCAGCTAAAACATGATCCATAAGCTTCTGATTCATTTACACTTAATTTGCTAAAAGGCTATTTGTCAGCAGCACTCAGATGTTCCGGAAACCTGCTGGGCCCACAAAAAGATGCTTTCCAGATTTGTTTCTTCAGAAACGTTACTGGCCTGGTACACAAAGGACATATTTAAACATTATTTAGTCAAAATCTGGTTTTAAAAATTCTTGAATATATATATATATATGTGTATATATATTCTTGAAAAATTCTTGAATATATAATCAATAATTTTTAAAATAAGGGTATATATATATATATATATATATATATATATATAATATTCAGGTGGAATTTATTGCTTGACTCCTACCACTCATCCTTCTCTCTCTTAGCAGTTCTGACAAAGTATAAGCAAATGCAAAGACTGTGCTAGTCAGAGCCCAAACTATGAACCCCGTTAAGGGAAGTCTGGGTTGGAGAGGGTTGGAGAGGCCCCCCATGGAGCTTCCCATGTCCTTGCCCTCACGCAGAGGGTACTTGACGTGCTTACCTGCAGGCCCGCTGTGAAGAGCAGAGCCTGGAAGAGTTAGCCTGCCCAGGCTGTAGGCCGTGCACACGCACCCCGGAGCTGGGGTGGGCCGTGGCGCTGCGCGGCGTTCACTGGCAATTTTGACGGATCATCTCCCCTCCCACGTCCCATGGGCTGCTTGCCACGAGGCTCTGTTTCTGGGTCCCAGATAAGAGTCTCCAGTCCACTCGGATGCCAGAAACCTTGTCTGCTCATCAGATCTTCTGCGACAGGTTCCCTTCTGGGGGGGTTGGTGGATTATATTCAAAACAGAGTTGCAGGAACAGAATGACAGAGAATGACAGCGAATGAGTTGTGACTGTTCCCCCCGTCCAGATGCTTTCATGAATGATCCTAGGACTCCAGGACCACAGCTGAGTTTCCGGTGTCTGTTATTCCTGCTCTGGGGTCGTAGAATGATGCTCACGCCCCTGCCACTCAGCTGTCAAGAATAAAGGGTTAACAGTGCTCCCCTAAAAAGGCCTGCTGAGGGGATGGCTTCGTCATTGTAAGTGAGAAATGCTTTTCTAAATAAGACAGAGCAGCACCAACTTCTGCAAATGAATCCAACCTGATCAGATCATACACATGTATTTCTACATGCATGAACAATATAGCTACACACAGTGTGCAAACACGAACATATTTACACAAGTGAAGGAGACACAGTGAGACCTGGAATGGAGAATTCTGTCTTCTTCATTTCTTCTGACCAAGACGCCGGTCACACTGGAGTCTCACTCACCCTAATGGCCTCCTTCCAATGTAATCACCATCTCCAAATACAGTCACCTTCTGAGGTATCAGAGGGGGAAGTCAGGACTTCAACCTATGGATTTGGGGGACACTCTGGCTTGGGATGCCGTCGGGGGTGTGTAAGTTCTGAGCACAGCAGTGGGGGGCGGCGGGGAAGGAGAAGGAGCCGGCTCGGGCGAGAACGGATACACCATGCGTGTCTAGGGAAGCACGAGGCTGCGCAGGGACCAGCTGCAGACTGTCGCCATTCCCCCGGGGAAACCTGCCAGGACCCCGCTCCTGGCACCAGAAGGGCCCTGACAGAGACAGCCCTAGCCTTCTTTCCCACAGGGGGCATGGATTTGGCCCATAGAAATGTGCTCCCCTGGCTGTTTTCTGGGGCGGCTCGGCATGCCTAGAGATGGGCAGGGGGGAGAGCAAAACTACCCCGTGTCCCAGATGCCCAGGTTTGTTTGTGTTTGCTATGCTTTGGGATTATGGTGATTAGCGCCGTTTGCTGAAAGCTCCGAAACAATTCCCCTTCTATGCATTTTTTTTTTTTCCCGAAATGTAGTCTTTGAGCCAAACAGTGTGGTCCTCGCCCTATGTTTGTTAAAAAGGTTAGGGAAAATGTCATCCAACCCACAGCCTGGAAAGGCTCTCTGAGCAGCGGGTGGAGGCTCAGTGGGCATTTTCCTGCAGTCTAGAACAAATAGAGACTATATCCTTACAGGTCCCGCGAGCTGCCTGCCGCTCTCTGGGCTCCGCGAGCAGGTCTCACACAGGGCACTGAGGCCAAGAGGTGTCCCTCTGTCCACCTCCCTCCGCCTGCCCGGGGCCTGGCTCTCCATCACGCCCTTCCACCTGGCTGCCCGGCTCGGCCAGCACCATCTCGTCTCCCTGTTGCAGCTTCCTTTGGAAACCCTCTATTAGATTTTAAAAGCAGAAACAGCCAGTGGTGGTGGGGGGGACCCTGCATTCAAAATTTTATGAAGAAACTAAATTTTGGGTTGCTTTAAAGAATACATAGTATTCCAATACGAAAGCAACAAAAGAGTAAGAGGCAGATGTCTTTAGGCAACTCTTTAATTCATAAATGAGAATGATTGAATGTGAGTATTTACAGTGAGCATTTTCTGCATAATACTAATTGTACTGGATGCTTAGCAAATTCATTTTACAAAGAGAGTTCAAAAGCAAATGTCAATCTGGCTCTGCCCAAATTGAGTATATACATACACTAACAACGTCCAAATGAATAGAGTAGGATTAATAAAGTTTTACCAATCATGGCTATAGGCGGGATTTAAATCAGCCGTGTTTGACCTCAATCAACAACGGTGGACACAAAGAGATTCATTTAAAAGTGGTGTGACTACGAGCTACATTGTGCAGGCATTTCCATTGTACCTAATTTAAAAATGGGGGCTTACACTTGAGAAGGCATTTCCTGTTTTTGGGGGGGTTGCAAAACAGCTCTCCTTTTGCTGGAGTAGGCTTGCGGGGGTGGGGGAGGCGGGCAGGGCCACCTGGGGTGCCAGGCTGCCCCGGGGGTGAGCACTGCCCATCGCTTGAGGCGCCGTCAGGTGGACCAGTCATGACGGCTCATGGCTCACGTGGTGACCTGCATGCAGAGCCATGCACGCTGTCCTCAGCCACAGGGAGACTCCTGGCTCGGCTCTGTCTGCCCCTTGTTTTCCTTCCAGCAAGCTCTCATTAGGCAAGAATGTTGTCTTTTCTGATTACATCGCATATGCGCCTAGAAGTGATGAAAGGAAAGAAATCTTGGACAGCACATCGTATCCCTTGTCCGGGTTTGGGCTTCCCACCTCCAGGAAGGCTAAGTGACGTGTATCCCAAAGAACCTGACTGGCATTTAGGCTTTGTCACCTGAACTCCGATGACTGTGAGCCACTTAATATAACCCGTTTAGCCTCGGTGTTCTCATTTGTAAGATGTAGATAAAAGAAATAAGTTTAGTGTGAACATTTCATTTTTTAATGTATATAAATCCCCAAACCCAGTGTCTGGCACACGGAGGGTGTTTAATAGATGATAATTGCTATCATGGTCCATTTAATTTGGATTTATTTCTATTTTGCTTCCTTTTCTACGTCTCACGCCCTGAGGTTGTGGGCTCGCTCCCCTGGGGACAGCCTGCCTGGCACTGTGGGGACTCCCACACTGGAGTTAGCTGGCGGCTGGGAGCTTGCTCCTGTGCTTTCTCTGGGTCATCTGAGATGCTCTGTAAATGGGGTGCAGATGAGGCTGTCTGCAAGACTAAATCTCTTCATGTTCTAAAAGTCTGCATGAGTCCTATAGTATATGCACATTGCATTTTGAAAGTTGTTTCCTTCGCGTCCACATTTAGTTAGCGTTGGGTAATAAATTGGAAGTTAGTAAGCTGAATGTTATCCAGCTTGGTGTTCAGTGTTAAGAATTTTCTAGGTTGTCACCTGCCAGAGAGCCTCCAGAACCCCGAGCTGCAGTTCTGTTCCCTGGACACTTGCGCCTTCTCTCAGGTGCCCCCCACCCCGCCCCAGAAGGATGGTGTCAGATGCAGAAGCAGCAACAAGGGCTGCCTTATTGCATGGGATGGATAATGGGAAACTGCCGTCTTCATAGAGTGGGTTTGCAATTAGAAACAGTCTTCTAAGAAGCTTGAAAAATTTCCAAGTGAAATGAGTGAGTCTTGTGATTCCCAGGCATACTTAAGAAAGCAAAAACAAAAGTAGTGCATATCCTTAACCCTTGATCTTAATACCTCTGAAGAAACAAAGTGTGAAGTTTTCACTTTCGGAGTTCAGGGATTTAACACTACTGTATGACGGTGGTTGTTTTAAAGGTGAGAAGAGGGGCGCCTGGGGGGCTCAGCTGGCGGAGCGTCTGACTCTTGATTTTGCCTCAGGTCATGATCTCAGCGTCGTGAGATCGAGCCTCACGTCAGGCTCCGTGCTCAGCTCAGAGTCTGCTTGTCCCTCTCCCTCTGCTCCTCCCCCCACTCGCACTTGCACTGTCTCTCTCTCTCTCTGTCAAATAAAAAAATAAAATCTTAAAAAAAAGGTGTGAAGAACTGTCCATCCCATTCTGTATATTCAGGGAGCTTTGAAATGAAAATATGGGGACAGCAAAGTCCTCCACAAGCATCCTTTAGGCTCGCTCCCAGAGACCAAACCCAGGCTGGCCAGATGCTACCTTGACATGGAAATCCTCACATGCCTGCGGGTGCTGAGCTGTGAGAGGTAAGTAGGGAAAGGTGGGGAGGGGAGTGGCCTCGTTGGCCGAGCACCGCGGGGCCATCCACGGTGCCAGCTCGAGGGGGCTGCTGGAGTTACAAACCCCTGCATCTTATGAATTCATTTTGGCCCTGGAGAATCTGTCACAACCATGCTCATACTGCCATTGGAAGGGAAGAGGCGTGAAAACCAAACTGGATGATGTCTCTGATCCTCGTTCTGGAAATGTTTACACCGACTTTGCCTCTCCATCAGAGATCGTAATTCAGTTAAACTTTGAGATATAAAGAGCATCTGATCTGGAACCAGACCCGGACTTAAGTGTTCATCTCATCCCTTAAAGCTGTGCAAGCTTGGGCAGGCTGCTTAACTTCTCTGGTTCTCAGTTTACCCATTTGTCCAAGTGGAATGAATGGCACCACAGGTTTCCCCGGACCCGTGAGAACCGAGGAAGACAGGGGCTGTGCAATGTGCCTCAGGAACTGTTGTGGGTCTCAGGGATGCTGTGGGGACAGGAAGCTTCCTTTTAAACCCAAGTACTATTTACTCAAAGTTTCAGACCCAGCTGGAGGGTCAAGGGTGTCCCCTGGGGCTCTCTGTGCATGAGGACCTGCAGAAAACCCTGGAAACAAACTCATCCTAAGGCAAAAAAGTGAGAAACGAGAGAAAAGCCAGGACAATGGCTAATGGAGGGAAGAGGAAGGGAATTCTGAATGGAGGCTTGTTACTTGTCCTCTCCTAGGCCTGCCCTCTCCACTCACCCTCCCACGGCACATGTGGAGGGGAGGCCTCGACCAGACTGAGAAAGCAAAGAACCACCTCTTGAAATCTCTGGGCAACCTGGCGGCTTTGCATGGACTCATCCAAAGGGCCAAAGCACCGAACGGGAGAGAGGCCTTGTCCAAGCTGGTTCCCAGCCCCAGCGCCACCTGCATGGCTGGCCGCCCGTCCCCGTCGGCGGCACCTCCCGCCGTGGCTCTCACGCTGTGTGTGGCTGGAGGCGGGGAAGCGCTGAGAGCCTGGCCAGCTGCTGGACTCAGCAAGAAGCAAAGCCCTTGGCCTGAGTTTGTGCAGCCTCTAGAGGGAAGCGGGGCAGACATTCTTTGAGTTACCAGTGGCGCAGGTGGAGAGAGGGCCAAGGGATGTCGCTGCACCAGAACACCCTAAAGAAGGCCGGGAAGGGGGACGGGGCAGATGGTGATGTCTCGTGGCACTGACAGAGCTTGTTTATGAATCTGTCCCCACCAAGGACTCGGGAGGATTTGGGGTGGAGGATGGAAGTCTTGCAATTGCAGGGGAGGGCGAGAGAAAGACAAAATGCATACTGATGGCTTCTCCCAGTAGAAGGTTCTCTTGCAGAACCTGCTGGGAGTGGCCTTGGGAAGCCTGGCTCACTTGACAGGTGTCATTAATGTCCGGTTCTCAAAATATTCTTTCCCTTTCAAAAACAGGTACCTGTGTGTTTTTGTCACTGAGTAGAAATGCTTGTCCTCCTGATAACTCACAAACATCAAAATGGTTTTTTCTTCCTGACCAGGACTGGAAAGGGATCGGGGTGGTTGCATTGCCATGGCTCAGAGAGCAATCCACTGGTAAGTTCTGGAGTGGTTTCATTAGCAAGGAGGTGACAGCACATCAGGAGATGCAGGATTTTTCTCTGTCTTAAAACCTTGCTATCTGGTTGGGAAAATGAACACTCCACATGCAAAAGGTAATTCATATTAGCTTTGAAATTCAGAGATGGTTAGCACCCCAGAGGAGGCAGCCTTATCGGAGAGGAACGGTGCTCCCTATCGCAGGCTTCCCCTGGCGAGAGGAGGGGTTGTGATCACCACCATGTGTGCACAGAGGCACCGTTCCCAGAATTGGAATGGTGTTGCAATGAGCTTAAATATATTACCTTTAAAAGATATTCTCATTTGTCTGATTCAAAACAAACCTGAGGGTTGGCTGCATGTAAACGCCCCGCAAACATCTATTTCTAATAACACCCTAGTTTCTTTTATGCTTTTGCCTCTGTCTGCCCCCTGCTCCCTTGGTGTATATTTAACACTCACATTATTGCAGAACAGCCAGAGATGAGCCACTTAGGATCGTCTCTGTTCCCATTACACTTATGTCTCTTATTTAAGGATGCTAATTCTCCAAGCAGCTCTGCACTGCCTCTTCACTCCTCTGGATCCTGAAGGCGATGCTAATCAGCCCTCCTAACAGCTGTCTCGGCATCCCAAATGTCGCGAGAACATTCCTTCCTGCAGTAGCAGCAACTCTTCCACCCGCTGCCATCCTCACATCCACTCCTTTCTCTTCAATCGGGACTTCTCGCTGGAGAGCTATTTGATGTCTGGATTGTCCTGCTCTCTTCCCTTGCCAAGCATTCACTTCAAGTTATCAGTGCTGGGTAATATTTGAGCCTGGTTTTTTGGATAATAACCATGGGAAGGGAACTAGAGCCTTGATCTCTCCTGATCACGAGACACCCACGTTTGCAGGTGTCCCCTCAGGGCTGTCGTGAAGTTGCTTAGAGTGCACAGTGCCTCCACGAGAGGAGACCCACGGAAAAACCACGAGGTCTGGCCACTGACTCCTTCTTCCGGGCTGCTTTCCCTTCATGTGACCAAGGTCTGGGGCCTGACTCCCCAGTGCCTGGCCATGCACCTGCTCCTAAGAAGCTGTGGTTGGTTTCCTTGGGAAGCAACTCCTTTCCTTAATTGTAGTCTGAGGGCTTTCCCCTCTCTTCAGGTATATTTTGCATGGTAAGACATTTCAAAGAACTGTTTGCTGATTTTCCCCTGCACTACCAACTCCAAGAATCTTATGCCCGGATCCCTCGCCTTCCCAACAGCTGCTCATCCATTGCTGTGATTGTCTTAGCCTCCTCCAGGCCGACGGGAAAGAATGGAAAGGACAAAAAAAAAAAAAAAAAAAAAAAGAGTTTGTTAGAGTGGAACCCAAAGTGTGGTAGCTGGATGACATCCCTATAATTGAAGTATTTATGTGTCTAAATAGTTCAGTGTCGTCTGCAAATAAACACGAGGTGCGCAGAAGTGAGTCTATCACACCAGAGCAGACACCTGCTCAGGCGCGTCCACGCTTGCAACCTTGTGACTTCTTGGAACGCTGGAAGGATTTTCTCTCCTTGAGTTCCCATTAATTTAAATCAAAACTAAAGTTCACTGTGCCTCTCTTCTGCTAGTGACATTTTCCACTTCACACATTGTCAACCTCATTTAACATGTTGCTACTCGGCTGTGGTCACCTCGGAGGGGAACGGCGCACCCCAAACAGCCGTGGCTCTTCTTTGCCTCCTCCCCGCCTCCCCCTCCCTCCCCTTCCCTCCCCCTCCTCTCCCGGGAAGCACGCCCTGTGCTGGAGGCCCGAGTCCAGGTGTGTGGTCTGAGGAAGCTCGCCATTGGCATTTCCCGCTGAGGCCACCAGTGATGGTCAGCTCCCTTCTCTCTGTTCTTCCGGGCGTTTCCAATGGACTCAGATGTCGGGATCGCCTCATGATAAAATTAACTTAAGCAACAATCTGCACCATGGAGCATTCCCTGGAAGGCAGGAGAGAAACACCAGAGGTAAAAAAAAAAAAACAAAGGCGAGGCAATGATAATCCACCAAACAAAGGTCAGCTGAGAGTCCGTGGGCCAACTCAGGGCCAGGATTGCACTCCGTTGTACAGGGATTCGTTGTCAGCACTAAAATAGTGTCTGGAGATATCATTTAAAAATTCAGACTCTGGCTTCTCTGTAAATATCAGTCAGTCTGCCAATGCAGGGCCTGTGTTTCCCTATGGAAATGAGCTTGCTGGCCTTCAGTGGGGCTGACTCCGGATATGCCACCCTCCCGAGAAGACATCCTTCACTTAGTCATGGACCTGACCTATCCCTCTTGGCATTCAAACTCCCAGCTCCTGCCCTGAATTTGGTAATGCTGGAGGCTCCCATCTGCATGCTACCTTCGTCTGGAAGTTAGAGGAAAAGCTTGCACACTATATGAGTTTGACTGAGGCTTATTTCAATGCATACCTGAAAGTCAGAGGTAGCCTTTGAACACTTCTCATGATGAGTAGTTCCCTGGAAATATTTTTTCAAAAATGAGAAAGCCAACTTTAGAAAAGAATCTAGATTTCTTCTTCCTAGAGTCAAGTATCACACCAAGAGCAGAATTCACTGAACTCAACGCATACCCACTGGTGTGCGTTAGTCTCCCGCTGTAAGATACCCACTGGTGTGCGTTAGTCTCCCGCTCTAAGATACCCACTGGCGTGCGTTAGTCTCCCGCTCTAAGATACCCACTGGCGTGCGTTAGTCTCCCGCTGTAAGATACCCACTGGCGTGCGTTAGTCTCCCGCTCTAAGATACCCACTGGCGTGCGTTAGTCTCCCGCTCTAAGATACCCACTGGCGTGCGTTAGTCTCCCGCTCTAAGATACCCACTGGCGTGCGTTAGTCTCCCGCTGTAAGATACCCACTGGCGTGCGTTAGTCTCCCGCTGTAAGATACCCACTGGCGTGCGTTAGTCTCCCGCTCTAAGATACCCACTGGCGTGCGTTAGTCTCCCGCTCTAAGATACCCACTGGCGTGCGTTAGTCTCCCGCTCTAAGATACCCACTGGCGTGCGTTAGTCTCCCGCTCTAAGATACCCACTGGCGTGCGTTAGTCTCCCGCTGTAAGATACCCACTGGCGTGCGTTAGTCTCCCGCTCTAAGATACCCACTGGCGTGCGTTAGTCTCCCGCTGTAAGATACCCACTGGCGTGCGTTAGTCTCCCGCTCTAAGATACCCACTGGCGTGCGTTAGTCTCCCGCTCTAAGATACCCACTGGCGTGCGTTAGTCTCCCGCTCTAAGATACCCACTGGCGTGCGTTAGTCTCCCGCTGTAAGATACCCACTGGCGTGCGTTAGTCTCCCGCTGTAAGATACCCACTGGCGTGCGTTAGTCTCCCGCTGTAAGATACCCACTGGTGTGTGTTAGTCTCCTACTGTAAGGCAGGCACTGGAGTGACTGTGCCTCTCTCCTCACCAGAACTCAGGCTCCCTGGGCAGGAACTTTGTCTCCCCAACTGTCCCAACCCAGAGCCTGAGACATACACTTTTTGAATTAAATGTTGAGTGAATGTGAAGACAGAGGGAAAAATGGACAAGGCTCTTCCTTCAGGTGGACATCTAAACACAGAAGGGCAGGGGAGATTTCTCCAGTGAAGGCGAGAATGAGGCAGGGTGGAGGGCCCAGCATGTGCAAAGGCCAGGGGGTTAGAGAGAGTGGATGTGCATGGGGAACAGAGAGGAGCTGGGTTGCAAATGAAGAGAGAAGCAGCTGGAGGGCTAGGCAGGAACCAGAATCTGGAGGACCCACAGAGTGAATGCAGGGAGTCTGCAACGGTTGTCAGAGGAAGAGGACAAGTGGAGGCAGGAAGGAAAGGGGACAGAGCAGGAGAGAACTGACCCCAAAGTCAAAGACCTTTAATTAGAGAATGAGGAAGCAACTAACTGTTGAGCAGCTTCAGCATTCCCAGTGGGGGAATGGGCATCCCCCTGGGGTGCAGGGGGGCCCTGCCTCTGGGTGTAGTCAGGCTGCAGTTAACACTAGAAGGTGGACAAAATGTGAGCTTTTGAGTCAGATGGCCTTAATTTAAATTCCAGCTTTGATATTTGGTTGCTGCTGGGGAAAATCCTTAATTTCTCTGTGCCGTGGTTTTCTAATTTGCAAAATGAGGACAATAATACTTATTTTGCATGGTGGTTACAATGATTATATAAGATTATAAGATGATGTATATAAACTTGACAGTAGTAGCGAGAAATGAGTAAGTGATAGACACTACTTAGTACTGGAATCTTCTACATGTGATGGTCTACACAGAAGACAAAAACCTTCTCAAGGCCTTTCTGTTCCTTTGACTCAGTGAGGATGTCTGACCAGACAGGAAACCTGGACCCAAGGTGGCCTTCCAAAAACAGCTTTTGTAGATGAGGATGAAGATATATTAAGGCAAATGCATTAGTTTTCTAGGGTTGCTGTAATGAAGTCCCACAAACTGGGTGAGATGAACAGAAATTCATTGTCTCCTAGTTCTGGAGGCCTCAGGTCTGAGATCCAGGTGTGGGCAGCATGGGTTCCTTCTGAGGCCACGAGGGAGATCCCCTCCACACCTCTCCCCCTGCCCCCAGCGGGCTGCTGGCCTTCAGTGCTCCTTGGCTTGTGGAAACATGGCCCTGACCTCCACCTTCATCTTCACATGGCCTTCTCCGTGTCCATGCTTGTGTCCACCCTCATGGCCTCATCTCAACCTAGCTAGTTCTACTTGCAATGACCCTATCTCCAAATAAGGTCATGTTCCAAGTTCCTAGGGTTTAGGACTTCGACATTTGGGGGCACACAATTCAGCCCATATACATAACATAAATGTGATGGACAAAGCTTTAAAAAGCGCCCCTTCCTTTTTTTCTTGACAAATGAAGACTTTTGTCACTTGGGTTGCTGTTTTCCTCTCTACCCTGGTTCTGCCATACACTCCCAGTGTACACTTGATGGCCTGCCTTCCTGGTGTAACTCATAGTCCCAATGGTTCCCACTTTGTGATGGCCACCCTCTCACTTGATGACACACTGTCACTGCAGCATCACTAATAGACACGTCTGTCTCTGACTCACTCGGCTGCTCCCATTAAACTGTCTGACCCATCAGTCCAGTTATTCATTCATCTTAACCTTCTCCTTATCCATTAGCCCCTCTCTTTACTTCCTTCCATATCCACCTTCAATGCGTTGGTCCATCAAATTATCACTTACCTAATATACTCCCTGTCTTGTAACTTTGCTAGTCATAACTCCAGTTCTAGGTGAACCCAACAATATATTTTCACTGTGCCTACTCAAGCATCTCAGGAAGGCAGAGAAATTCACACCATTGGGCAGCTAGGAGAACACCAGCCTTGAGTGGATCTCCACCCTTCCCGGTAATCCTTAATTACTGTTTCAAACTTTCTTCCCTCTTCCAGAAACTCTAAAGCCTCAATAATATCCTCCCTCTCAGAAGTGAACCCTGATTCTTTTCAGGGAAAATGAAAGTATTTTGATTCAAACTGATCAACTTTCTGCTACCAAACCAATACACCTGCCTATCTTGTTCACTCCCGTCTTCATTCCCTCCTTCTTCACTTGGAGGAGGCAATCATCCTCCTGATGGATGCTTCCATTCTGTCTGCATTCCACACTGTTATCTCCTCCCATCTTTGAGAAATGTCTCAGTATTGATTATTCTTTCTAGCTTTAATTCTCTCTTCTTCTACATTCTTATTAGTATTTAAATATGCTTGAGTGTCTACCATCTTTATAGAAGAAATGCATCTCTTTTGATCTGACATTTGTCTTTTAGTTTCTTCTTTATCTCTTTTCTCTTCCACAATCAAATTCCTTGAAAAAAGTGTATGTAATTACTAGATGATTTTTTAGCTACAGAAACATGTAATTTATTTTATCTTATCCACATACAAGAGTTACATTTTCATAACAGTTTTTATTTTTAATTGTAAAATACACATAACATAAAATTTACCTTCTTAACCATTTTTAAGTGTACAGTTCAGTGGTGTTAAGTATATTCACAGTTCTGTGTAACCAGTCTCCAGAACTTTCATCTCGCAAAACTAAAATTCTATGCCCGTTGAACAAGTACCCCCCTTCACCCCTCTCTTCAGCCCCTGGCAACCACCATTCTGCTTTCTGTCTCTATGAATTTGACTACTCAAGCTACCTCATATAAGTGAAATCACACATTATTTTCCTTTTTTGTGCTAGCTTATTTCATTTAGCATAATGCCCTCGAGGTTTATCCATGTATTAACGTGTCAGAATTTCCTTCATTTTTAAGGCTGAATAATATTCCCTTGTATGTATAGACTACATTTTTAAAATTCATTCATCTGCCAATGTATGCTTGTGCTGCTTCTACCTTTTTGCTATTGTGAATAATGCATCTATGAACATGGTATACCAACATCTCTTCCAGACCTGGCTTTCAATTCTCTTGGGTATACACTCAGTAGTGGAATTACTGGATTATACGGTAGCTCTATCTTTAATTTTTTGAGGAACCACCACACTGTTTTCCACCAGTTTACCTTCCCACCAACAGTGCACAAGAGTTCTAAATTTTTAGTCCACATCTTCACCAACACTTGTTATTTTCAGTTTGTTTTTTTTTTTTCATAGCAGACATCCTAATGGGTGTGAGGTAGTATCTTATTGTGGTTTTGATTAGCATTTCCCTGATTAGTGATGTTGAACATCTTTTCACTTGCTTGTTGGTTATTTGTATGTCTTCTTTGGAGAAATGTCTATTCAAGTCCTTTGCCCAGTTTTAGCATTCTCTTTGCAGCATTTGGTTTGATAGATCTCTACCTTCTTTTGTACCATTGGCTTCCTTGACATCAGCTATTTCTATTTTCCCCATTCTTATGGCTGCTCCTTTTCAGTCCACTTTTCTGGCTCATCCTCTTCTACCATGCTTTTGCTTTTTGCACAGGTTTTTCTCTCAGGTCTCCTTTCCTTCCCACTCTACTCTTGCAGGGAGAGCTCATCCTTACTCATGGCTGTTGCAGTCTGCAAGCACCATTTATATTCCAGTGGCCCTTAAATTTAAATTTCTAGATCAGCCAGCTTCTCTGAATTCCAGATGCATATCGTCTAATTGCCCACTTGACATTTCCACTTGCATATGTTAAGGGTACTTCACCATGTTAAAAACTGAATCTGTGATCTGTCCCCAGAAGTCATTCTTCCGCCTGGATTTCCTACCTCAGGAAAATCACCATTATCTATCTGGTTCCCAGAAACCTCAGAATTATGACATTGTGCTCCTTTCCTTTTGAATCTTGAGGATTTCAATTATTAAAAATAATAAACAATTCGTACATATATTTCTGCTCTTGCCTACTTATATTCATCCTCATTGCTACACACATGTCTAACTCTTATTGTTGCCTTCTAATTCAATTCCTATATTGAATTTTCTGTTTATATACTGCATGCATAGTGATGTTTTTGAAATAAACATTGGATTGTCTCTATCCATTTTCTAAAATCCTTTATGGACTTCCCTTTTTTAAAAAATTTTTTTTATTGTTATGTTAATCACCATACATTACATCATTAGTTTTTGATATAGTGTTCCATGATTCATTGTTTGTGCATAACACCCAGTGCTCCATGCAGAACATGCCCTCTTTAATACCCATCACCAGGCTAACCCATCCTCCCAACCCCCTCCCCTCTAGAACCCTCAGTTTCCTTTTCAGAGTCCATTCTCTCTCATGGTTCGTCTCCCCCTCCGATTTCCCCCTCTTCATTCTTCCCCTCCTGCTATCTTCTTCTTCTTTTTTTTTTTCTTAACATATATTGCATTATTTGTTTCAGAGGTACAGATCTGTGATTCAACAGTCTTGCACAATTCACAGCACTCACCATAGCCCATACCCTCCCCAGTGTCTATCACCCAGCCACCCCATCCCTCCCACCCCACCCCCCACTCCAACAACCCTCAGTTTGTCTCCGGAGATTAAGAATTCCTCATATCAGTGAGGTCATATGATACATGTCTTTCTCTGATTGACTTATTTCGCTCAGCATAACACCTTCCAGTTCCATCCATGTCGTTGCAAATGGCAAGATTTCATTCTTTTTGATGGCTGCATAATATTCCATTGTATATATATACCACAACTTCTTTATCCATTCATCTGTCGATGGATATCTTGGCTCTTTCCACAGTTTGGCTATTGTGGACATTGCTGCTATAAACATTGGGGTACATGTACCCCTTTGGATCCCTACATTTGTATCTTTGGGGTAAATACCCAGTAATGCAATTGCTGGATCGTATGGTAGCTCTATTGTCAACTTTTTCAGGAACTTCCATACTGTTTTCCAGAGTGGCTGCACCAGCTTGCATTCCCACCAACAGTGTAGGAGGGTTCCCCTTTCTCCGCATCCCCGCCAACATCTGTCGTTTCCTGACTTGTTAATTTTAGCCATTCTGGCTGGTGTGAGGTGGTATCTCATTGAGGTTTTGATTTGGATTTCCCTGATGCCGAGCGATGTTGAGCACTTTTCCATGTGTCTGTTGGCCATTTGGATGTCTTCTTTGGAAAAATGTCTGTTCATGTCTTCTGCCCATTTCTTGATTGGATTCTTTGTTCTTTGGGTGTTGAGTTTGATGAGTTCTTTATAGATTTTGGATACTAGCCCTTTATCTGATATGTCATTTGCAAATATCTTCTCCCATTCTGTCGGTTGTCTTTTGGTTTTGTTGACTGTTTCTTTTGCTGTGCAAAAGCTTTTTATCTTGATGAAGTCCCAATAGTTCATTTTTGCCCTTGCTTCCCTTGCCTTTGGCGATGTTTCTAAGAAGAAGTTGCTGCGGCTGAGGTCGAAGAGGTTGCTGCCTGTGTTCTCCTTTAGGATTTTGATGGACTCCTGTCTCACATTGAGGTCTTTCAACCATTTGGAGTCTATTTTTGTGTGTGGTGTAAGGAAATGGTCCAGTTTCATTCTTCTGCATGTGGCTGTCCAATTTTCCCAACACCATTTGTTGAAGAGACTGTCCTTTTTCCATTGGACATTCTTTCCTGCTTTGTTGAAGATTAGTTGACCATAGAGTTGAGGGTCCATTTCTGGGCTCTCTATTCTTTTTTTTTTTTATGGTTGACAAACTTTTTTTTTTTATTTTTTTTTTTATTTTTTTATTTTTTTTTAAATTTTTTTTATTGTTATGTTAATCCCCATACATTACATCATTAGTTTTAGATATAGTGTTCCATGATTCATTGTTTCTGCATAACACCCAGTGCTCCATGCAGAACGTGCCCTCTTTAATACCCATCACCAGGCTAACCCATCCTCCCAACCCCCTCCCCTCTAGAACCCTCAGTTTGTTTTTCAGAGTCCATTGTCTCTCATGGTTCTTCTCCCCCTCCGATTTCCCCCCCTTCATTCTTCCCCTCCTGCTACATTCTTCTTCTTCTTTTTCTCTTTCTTAACATATATTGCATTATTTGTTTCAGAGGTACAGATCTGAGATTCAACAGTCTTGCACAATTCACAGCGCTTACCAGAACACATACCCTCCCCAGTGTCCATCACCCAGTCACCCCATCCCTCCCACCCCACCCCCCACTCCAGCAACCCTCAGTTTGTTTCCTGAGATTAAGAATTCCTCATATCAGTGAGGTCATATGATACATGTCTTTCTCTGTTTGACTTATTTCGCTCAGCATAATACCCTCCAGTTCCATCCACGTCGTTGCAAATGGCAAGATCTTATTCCTTTTGATGGCTGCATAATATTCCATTGTATATATATACCACATCTTCTTTATCCATTCATCTGTTGATGGACATCTTGGCTCTTTCCACAGTTTGGCTATTGTGGACATTGCTGCTATAAACATCGGGGTGCACGTAGCCTTTCGGGTCCCTACTTTTGTATCTTTGGGGTAAATACCCAGTAGTGCAATTGCTGGATCATATGGTAGCTCTATTTTCAACTTTTTGAGGAACCTCCATACTGTTTTCCAGAGTGGCTGCACCAGCTTGCATTCCCACCAACAGTGTAGGAGGGTTCCCCTTTCTCTGCATCCCCGCCAACATCTGTCATTTCCTGACTTGTTAATTTTAGCCATTCTGACTGGTGTGAGGTGGTATCTCATTGAGGTTTTGATTTGGATTTCCCTGATGCCGAGCGATATTGAACACTTTTTCATGTGTCTGTTGGCCATTTGGATGTCTTCTGTGGAAAAATGTCTGTTCATGTCTTCTGCCCATTTCTTGATTGGATTCTTTGTTCTTTTGGTGTTGAGTTTGATGAGTTCTTTATAGATTTTGGATACTAGCCCTTTATCTGATATGTCATTTGCAAATATCTTCTCCCATTCTGTCAGTTGTCTTTTGGTTTTGTTGACTGTTTCCTTTGCTTTGCAAAAGCTTTTTATCTTGATGAAGTCCCAAGAGTTCATTTTTGCCCTTGCTTCCCTTCCCTTTGGCGATGTTTCTAAGAAGAAGTTGCTGCGGCTGAGGTCGAAGAGGTTGCTGCCTGTGTTCTCCTTTAGGATTTTGATGGACTCCTGTCTCACATTGAGGTCTTTCAACCATTTGGAGTCTATTTTTGTGTGTGGTGTAAGGAAATGGTCCAGTTTCATTCTTCTGCATGTGGCTGTCCAATTTTCCCAACACCATTTGTTGAAGAGACTGTCTTTTTTCCATTGGACATTCTTTCCTGCTTTGTCAAAGATGAGTTGACATAGAGTTGAGGGTCCATTTCTGGGCTCTCTATTCTGTTCCATTGATCTATGTGTCTGTTTTTGTGCCAGTACCATACTGTCTTGATGATGACAGCTTTGTAGTAGAGCTGGAAGTCTGGAATTGTGATGCCGCCAGCTTTGCTTTTCTTTTTCAACATTCCTCTGGCTATGCGGGGTCTTTTCTGGTTCCATACAAATTTTAGGATTATTTGTTCCATTTCTTTGAAAAAAGTGGATGGTATTTTGATGGGGATTGCATTGAATGTGTAGATTGCTCTAGGTAGGATTGACATCTTCACAATATTTGTTCTTCCAATCCATGAGCATGGAACGTTTTTCCATTTCTTTGTGTCTTCCTCAATTTCTTTCATGAGTATTTTATAGTTTTCTGAGTACAGATCCTTTGCCTCTTTGGTTAGATTTATTCCTAGGTATCTTATGGTTTTGGGTGCAATTGTAAATGGGATCGACTCCTTAATTTCTCTTTCTTCTGACTTGTTGTTGGTGTATAGGAATGCCACTGACTTCTGTGCATTGATTTTATATCCTGCCACTTGACTGAATTCCTGTATGAGTTCTAGCAGTTTTGGGGTGGAGTCTTTGGGATTTTCCACATAAAGTATCATACCATCTGCAAAGAGTGAGAGTTTGACTTCTTCCTTGCCGATTTGGATGCCTTTTATTTATTTTTGTTGTCTGATTGCTGTGGCTAGGACTTCCAATATTATGTTGAATAGCAGTGGTGATAGTGGACATCCCTGCCGTGTTCCTGACCTTAGGGGGAAAGCTCTCAGTTTTTCCCCATTGAGAATGATATTCGCTGTGGGTTTTTCATAGATGGCTTTTATGATATTGAGGTATGTACCCTCTATCCCTATACTCTGAAGAGTTTTGATCAAGAAAGGATGCTGTACTTTGTCAAATGCTTTTTATGCATCTATTGAGAGGATCATATGATTCTTGTTCTTTCTTTTGTTAATGTATTGTATCACGTTGATTGATTTGCGGATGTTGAACCAGCCTTGCAGCCCAGGGATAAATCCCACTTGGTCATGGTGAATAATCCTTTTAATGTACTGTTGGATCCTATTGGCTAGTATTTTGGTGAGATTTTTTGCATCCATGTTCATCAGGGATATTGGTCTGTAATTCTCCTTTCTGATGGGGTCTTTGTCTGGTTTTGGGATCAAGGTAATGCTGGCCTCATAAAATGAGTTTGGAAGTTTTCCTTCCATTTCTATTTTTTGGAACAGTTTCAGAAAAATAGGTATTAATTCTTCTTTAAATGTTTGGTAGAATTCCCCTGGGAAGCCATCTGGCCCTGGGCTTTTGTTTGTTGGGAGATTTTTGATGACTGCTTCTATTTCCTTAGTGGTTATAGGTCTGTTCAGGTTTTCTATTTCTTCCTGGTTCAGTTTTGGTAGTTGATACATCTCTAGGAATGCATCCATTTCTTCCAGGTTATCTAATTTGCTGGCATAGAGTTGCTCATAATATGTTCTCATAATTGCTTGTATTTCTTTGGTGTTGGTTGTGATCTCTCCTCTTTCATTCATGCTTTTGTTGATTTGGGTCATTTCTCTTTTCTTTTTGATAAGTCTGGCCAGGGGTTTATCAATCTTGTTAATTCTTTCAAAGAACCAGCTCCTAGTTTCGTTGATCTATTCTACTGTTCTTTTGGTTTCTATTTCATTGATTTCTGCTCTGATCTTTATTATTTCTCTTCTCCTGCTGGGTTTAGGCTTTATTTGCTGTTCTTTCTCCAGCTCCTTTAGGTGTAGGGTTAGGTTGTGTACTTGAGACCTTTCTTGTTTCTTGAGAAAGGCTTGTATTGCTATATATTTTCCTCTTAGGACTGCCTTTGCTGTATCCCAAAGATTTTGAATAGTTGTGTTTTCATTTTCATTGGTTTCCATGAAATTTTTTAATTCTTCTTTAATTTCCTGGTTGACCCATTCATTCTTTAGTAGGATGCTCTTTAGCCTCCATGTATTTGAATTCTTTCCGACTTTCCTCTTGTGATTGAGTTCTAGTTTCAAAGCATTGTGGTCTGAAAATATGCACGGGATGATCCCCATCTTTTGGTACTGGTTGAGACCTGTTTTGTGACCTAGGATGTGATCTATTCTGGAGAATGTTCCATGGGCACTAGAGAAGAATGTGTATTCCGTTGCTTTGGGATGGAAGTTCTGAATATGTCTGTGAAGTCCATTTGGTCCAGTGTGTCATTTAAAGTCTTTATTTCCTTGTTGATCTTGTGCTTAGATGATCTGTCCATTTCAGTGAGGGGGGTGTTAAAGTCCCCCACTATTATTGTATTGTTGTCGATGTGTTTCTTTGCTTTTGTTATTCATTGCCTTATATAATTGGCTGCTCCCATGTTAGCGGCATAGATATTTACATTTGTTAGGTCTTCTTGTTGGATAGACCCTTTAAGTAGGATATAGTGTCCTTCCTCATCTCTTATTACAGTCTTTGGTTTAAAATCTAATTTGTCTGATATAAGGATTGCCACCCCAGCTTTCTTTTGGTGTCCATTAGCCTGGTAAATCGTTTTCCACCCCCTCACTTTCAATCTGGGGATGTCTTTGGGTCTAAAATGAGTCTCTTGCAGACAGCATATCGATGGGTCTTGTTTTTTAATCCAATCTGATAGCCTGTGTCTTTTGACTGGGGCATTTAGGCCATTTACATTCAGGGTAACTATTGAAAGATATGAATTTAGTGCCATTGTATTGCCTGTAAGGTGACTGTTACTGTATATTGTCTGTGTTCCTTTCTGGTCTATGTTGCTTTTAGGCTCTTTTTTTGCTTAGAGGACCCCTTTCAAGATTTCTTGTAGGGCTGGTTTCGTGTTTGCAAATTCCTTTAGTTTCTGTTTGTCCTGGAAGCTTTTTATCTCTCCTTCTATTTTCAGTGACAGCCTAGCTGGATATAGTATTCTTGGCTGCATATTTTTCTCGTTTAGTGCTCTGAATATATCATGCCAGTCCTTTCTGGCCTACCAGGTCTCTGTGGATAGGTCTGTTGCCAGTCTAATGTTTCTACCATTGTAGGTTACATATCTCTTCTCCCGAGCTGCTTTCAGGATTTTCTCTTTGTCTCTGAGACTCGTAAGTTTTACTATTAGATGTCGGGGTGTTGACCTATTTTTATTGATTTTGAGAGGGGTTCTCTGTGCCTCCTGGATTTTGATGCCTGTTTCCTTCCCCAAATTAGGGAAGTCCTCTGCTATAATTTGCTCCAATATACCTTCTGCCCCCCTCTCTCTTTCTTCTTCTTCTGGGATCCCAATTATTCTAATTTTGTTTCGTCTTCTGGTATCGCTTATCTCTCGAATTCTGCCCTCGTGATCCAGTAGTTGTTTATCTCTCTTTTTCTCAGCTTCTTTATTTTCCATCATTTGGTCTTCTATCTCACTGATTCTCTTTTCTGCCTCATTTATCCTAGCAGTTAGCGCCCCCATTTTTGATTGCACCTCATTAATAGCCTTTTTGATTTCAACTTGATAGATTTTAGTTCTTTTACTTCTCCAGATAGGTTTTCTCTAAGAACTTCCATGCTTTTTTCAAGCCCAGCTAGTATCTTTAAAGTGATGATTCTGAACTCTAGATCGGACATCGTATTAATGTCCGTATTGAGTAGGTCCCTGGCAGTCGGTACTACCTCTTGTTCTTTTTGTTGAGGTGATTTTTTCCGTCTTGTCATTTTGTGCAGAGGAGAATAGATTAGTGAGAGAACAAAATGCTAGCAGGGTAACAACGTCCCCAGAAAATATACTCTAAACAAATCAGAAAAGACCTGAAGCAGTGGGAAAAGAAAGGGAAAGAGAGAAAAAAGAAAAGGAAAGAAAAAAAGAAAAAAGAAAAAGATAAAGATAAAAACAAACAAAAGCAGAAGAAAACAAAACAAAACAAAAACAGAATGTGATCAAATATGATCAGGCTGGATTATAGATCAGTGCTGCACACTAGATTTTGGGTGTATTTTGGTCTGTTAAAAGAAAGTCCCTCCCAAAATTTTAAAGAAAGAAAAACTTATATATGTACAAAAATAAGGGTTGATATGATGAAGGGATGGAATATGACTGTAAAGATGGAAATTATAAAAAATTTTAAAAAAGGATTTGATAAGTTGTTTGAGAAAAGAAAGAAGAGGATTAAAAAAAAAAAGAAAGAAAAAAGGGAGAGAATGTGATCAGGCAGGGGAGTAGAAAAAAACCGTACACTAGAGATTTAGAGTATATTTTGATCTGTTAGAAGAAACTATCTCAAGATTTTAAAGAGAGAACAACTTATATATATATGCCAAAAATATGGGAAACTACTATGAAGGGATAGAATATGACTTTAAAAATGAAAAATAAAAATGTTTTTTTTTTTAAAAAGGGATTGATAAGATGTTGGTTGAAAAAGGGGAAAAGAAAAATTCAAAAAAAAAGAAAAAAAGAAAAAAGAAAAAAAGGCAGTTAAAAAAAATAATTAACTTTGAAAGACTAAAGAATCATGGTAAAAAAGCCATGGATTCTATGTGCAGTATTCCCCTAGCGCTGGAGTTCTGCCGTTCTCATTCATCGGTAAACTTGGTCTTGGCTGGCTGTTCTCGCTGATATTCTGGGGGAGGGGCCTGTTGCCGTGGTTCCCAAATGTCTTTGCCGGAGGCGGAATTGCCCCGCCCTTGCCGGTCCAGGCTAAGTAATCTGCTCGGGTTTGCTCTCCGGAGCTTTTGTTCCCTGCAAGCTTTCCGTACAGCTTTGGAGGCGGAGAGTGAAAATGGCGGCCTCCTAGTCTCCGCCCCGCCCGGAGGAGCCGAGAACTCGGGGTCCCGCTCCTCAGCGAGCCCCCAGAGAAAAACCGCCAGTCACTCCTGTGTCCCCGGTCTCCAGCCACACTCCGTGCTCACCCGGCCTGTGACCGCGCCTTTCTATCTGGCACCCGACCCCGGGTGGAGTCTCCAAACCCAGCAGATCCCCGCGGTGCGCTCCCGCACCTCTCCTCCGGGGGGAAGAAGGTGAGTCTCCCCGGATCTGCCGCTTGTTGGGTCCCTGCTGGAGGAGCAGTGGCCCGACTGTGCCGCGGATCACGGTCTATGACAACCCCGAGCTGAGAGCCCGCGCCTGGGCTCCGTCTCTGCAGCCGGCTTCCCTGCTCCGATCCCTGGGAGCTCTGCCGCACTCAGGCACCCCCGGTCTTTCTGTGACCCCGAGGGTCCTGAGACCACACTGTCCCGCGAGGGTTCCACCCCCTGCTTAGTCACTGGAGTGACGTCCCTCAGCGGAGCAGACTTCTAAAAGTTCCGACTTTGTGCTCCGTGGCTCTATCACTTGCCAGAAGCGGCCGACGGAGGCCCCTCCCCCGCCGTCTATCCTCCCGAATATCGCCTCGATTCACTTCTCCGCACGTCCTACCTTCCAGAAAGTGGTCGCTTTTCTGTTCAGAGAGTTGTTGCTATTCTTTTCTTCGATCTCCTGTTGAGTTTGTAGGTGTTCAGAATGGTTTGATCCCTATCCAGCTGAATTCCTGGGACCAGACGAAATCCAGGTCTCCTACTCCTCCACCATCTTGCTCTGCCCCTGAAAATCTGGACTTCCCTTTGTTCTGGGAGTAACGTCCAGTGATTTCTTCTGCCACAGGGTGGGAGTGTAGGGGAGAACAGAAGGGGACAGAGGATTGAGCCCTTGAGAACTCCACCCTGAAGGTCTGTAGAATGGGAAGTCATGGGAGAAATCATGGCTAGGAGGGCAGGAGGAAGACCAGGAAAGGGAAGGAAACTGAAGTTAATGGAGAAGTGCTTCAGAAAGGAGGAAGGGATCAGACAATACTGAAATGTGCAGAATGCTGAGGGCTGGGAAATGTCTGGAGTGTGTTGAGGACAGAATGTGACATGAGTAAATGGAGACAGTTCTCCTGAGTTTTGCTGTGAAGAAGAATTAGATGGTGTATTGGTTTGCTAAGTTTGTTATAACCAATGCCACAGACTGGGGACTTGAATGACAGAAACTTACTTTCTCATGGTTGTGGAGGCTGGAAGTCTGAGATCAGGGTGTTGCCTGGGTGGGCTCCTCCTTGGATTTTGGACAGCCTCCTTCTCCCTGTGTCCTCATGTGGTCTTCCCTCTGTTCTCATCTGTGCCCAAATTCCCTTTCTTGTAAGGACACCAGTCATATGGAATTAGGGGCCACACTAAAGCCCTCATTTTAACTTAGTCACTATTTTAAAGGCCCTCTCTCCAAATGGGAGATAGTCCTAACTGGGAGTTAGGACTTCAACATATGAATCTCTGTGTGACACAATTCAGCCCCTAATAGATAGGGCAAGGGATCCAGGGGCATTATACCACCCCTAGGTCCTTTTTACATAAAAACTCTGGGACTGACTTGACTGTTTTTTATTTGTTTGTTTTGCCCCAATTCCTCCCTTTTCTCTTCCTAGTTACCCCTCATCACCCCTCCCAATAGATCAGTGAAGATGCTGGTTCTTTAGATAACACTTATCTGATCCTTTCAGCTGAGGGTCTTTCCCTGCAGTGATTCTCCCTGTTTACTAAAGTTCACTGGATAACACTCACCAGTTTGTAGTCTCTCTCCCTACTAGACTGTAAAATCAAGGACTGTAGGCTCTTAGGTGTTCTGCTCACCACTGTATGCTGAGGATCCAGGAGAGTGCCTGGCATATCATAGGTGCTGAGTGAATATTTGTTACATAAATGATTGATTGAAGGAAAAAACCAATATGCTCCCTGGTAAACATTTATTTTAACTTTGCATACTTCTAAAAGTATATTTCAGAGGTTCAGTGACTCATGCAAATAAATAGAAACAGGCACAGTTAAGGGGGAGGTCAAGACCACCAACAATAGGAGGCTGCAGTAGAAGGCACCTTTCTAACTTTCTGCAGATGGCCACAAAATGTTAATTATCCTTTCACCCAATGTCCTTATATTGCACCATACACCAGTTTTGTAACCCTTTATGTATTTGAAAGGTGTTATAAATGTCCCTTTTTTCCAACATGTGCTATGAATATACACTAAAGTACGTTAGCAAGAAAGTTACCTACTTGAAGTTATATCCACATTTAGTTTTCCAGCAATTCTAACTCTATCAAGGCATTGGGAGTCAGATCCAAATTCCTCCCCCACGCTGTGACATCTGGCACTGGCTTCACTGTCCTCATGTGCTCCCCACTTTCCCACTGCTGCTAGCCCATGCAGGTTCCTCCAGATCTTGCAACTTTGAACTTGCTGACCGGGGAAGCTCCCCTCCCAGCTTGTAGGTGGCCTTAGTTCTTCTGGTCACAACTGAAATGTCACCTCTGCTGTGAGACCTTCTGCGACTTACATAGTTGAGGGAGCAGCCTTCCTGCTATCCTTTGTCATGTGTGGCATCAGTCCTTACGATTCCCACAGTCACTATCACAGCCTGTAAATGGACTGTTACTCATGTCTCTCTCTGCCTGCTTCTCAGCCATTGCTCCCTCTGCTGGAACATGAACTCTGTGAGGACAGGGCGGCTTTTCTTGTGAACTTCAAATCCTCAGCATCTAACACAAGGCTGTTGTATAATAAATATTCATTTGGTAATGAAAACGTTTTTAGGTGGACATTTAATTCCATTACGAGAATTTAAAGGACAGGAGAATTAAAGTTAGTTTGTCGAAAGCAAAAGCAAAGGCAGGCTTTGACTTTTAATTGAGCAAGTTTTAGATGAATAGAGACATTTTATGAACTGAAAGCTGAGAGTATAGGATGAAAAAGCCCCCTGGTGTGGAGGGAGGGCAAACCGTGCTTCCCTGGGGGTGCCCCGGTGGCCCCATCGGTTAAGCATCTGACTCTTAATTTCGGCTCTGGTCATGATCTCAGGGTCGTGAGGTTGAGCCACGCGTTGGGCTTCACGCTGTGCACGGAGCTTGCTTAAAATTCTCTCTCCCTCTTTCTCTGCCCCTCCTCCTGCCTTTTTCTCTAAACAAACAAACAAACAAACAAATAAAAACTCAAACAAAACTGTGCTTCCCTATAGTGTTTAGCAGTATGTTGGGGACACCTGAAGCCACAGATAAACACGGTATGTGCTGAATTGTGTCCCTCCCCCAAACTGAAGCCCTAACCCCCAGTGTGATGGTATTTGGAGATGGGGTCTTCAGGAGGCAGTCAGGTTTGGATGAGGTCATGAGGGTGAGGCCCCAATGATGGGATTAGTGCCCTTGTAAGAAGATACACCAGAGAGCTTGTCTTCATTCTCTCCACCACATGAGGGTACAGCAAGGAAGTAGCCATCTGCAGGCAGGAGGAGGGCTCTAACCAGGACCCAACCATGCTGGCACCTTGATCTTAGACTAGCTTCCAGAACTATGAAGAGATAAATTTCCATTGCTGAAGCTGCCCAGTCTACAATATTCTGTGATGGTGGCCCAAACAGATTAATACATGTCTTCTTTCATTCTAAATTTACAGTGGTAATTTTACACCCTGGAAATTCGTTAAAGACAAGAAAGTATTTGCACACCAACTAAACTAGGACTCCACATGGCTCAGTCTGTGCTTGGTCAATCAAAAATATCAAATCATGTCTAAAGAAACAATGAAAAGCAATCAATATCTTTTTCCAGTCTCTCGAGGAAACCGCAAAAAGAAAAGCACAGTCTTATTCCATTGTAAAGACAGAAAAGGTGCCCTCTCTCTGGTCGCTCTCACTATCCTCCACAGGCAGTAGCTCTGCCACCATAACAAAATACCACAGTCTGGGCCACTTAACCAACAGAAATTTACGTTTTCACATTTCTGGAGGCTGGAAGTCCAAGATCAAGGTGCTGGCAGGTTTGGTTTCCTCTGAGGCCTCTCTCCTTGGTTTGCAGATGACTGCCCTGTTTCTGCCTCTTCTTGTGGTTGTCCCTCTGTGCACAAGTGTCTGGTATCTCTCTGTCTGTATTTTCATCTCCTCTTCATATAAGGACACAAATCATATTGGATTAGGGTCCATCTTAATGGCTTAGCATTAACTTAATCACCCCTTTAAAGACAACATCTTCAAATACAGTCACATTCTGAAGAACTGGGGGATAAGGCTTCAACATATGAATTTTGGGGGGAACACAATTTATCCCATTACAGCTATAAGGTATAAATATACTTTGTCAATGTGGTGATGTGTGAACATTTTTGGTATGTGAGGAAATTCATTGTTTTTAATGCAGAAGGCTCTATAGAAGTTCAATAACACCAGGGCGAAGTTAAGTCACATTCCAGGGAAATGGAAACCACTGTCTATGTGTGCTGCCTTTGGAAACTGTGGCAAGTGAAGCTCATTAATGTTCACTTTGGTCATGATTTAATGATGAGCCAATGATGCATTACCAGCTCATAAAAATCAACTCAGGAAGTTGAAATTGTAATGATATTTTGTGTGTGTGTGTGTGAGTTGACTGTTGTGAGCATGACTTGAGAGGGAAACTAATAATGCCTAATGGAGAAAAAACACCATTCTCTGAACCCAATTTAAAGAAGAGGAACAAGGGGCGCCTGGGTGGCTCAGTCTTTGGGCGTCTGCCTTCGGCTCAGGTCATGATCCCAGGGTCCTGGGATCGGACCCTGCATCGGGCTCCCTGCTCTGTGGGAGGCCTGCTTCTCCCTCTCCCACTCCCCCTGCTTGTGTTCCCTCTCTTGCTGTGTCTCCCTCTGTCAAATAAATAAATAAAATCTTAAAAGAAAAAAAAAAGAAGAGGAACAAGCCCAGTGTTTAAGGAGGAAATATTTTAGTCTACAGTATATTCTAAGGCCAGAGTGTTTAAAAGGGCTGTGGCCTCAATATGTCCAAGGATTGTTTGACACCATCTTTGTGAGAACCTATTGGATATGAAAAAAAGTCCTCAAGCTATTTTATTCCTATAGAGCGTAGAGTGCTATTTCACAGTGGTATCAGCTATTTTGGGTTGGATATTTTCTGCTGCTCCTTTCCTCTTTGAAAGCAAAAACTGGAACCCCAGGAGCTCAAATTGTTATGAAAAGCGGAGTGTCGCAGGTGTGGTGGCTGAGGTTGAATATGAACACGTCTTCCTTTGTTCCTTTGTCAGCAGGTTTGGACCAGAGTGAAGGCCAAGGTGTGGATAATAATGCAGTTCTGTCTCTCTTTATCTGATAATCTCACTTTCATGGGAAGATCTTTAATCTTGGAGTTCAGCATGCTTCAGTAATGTGATGAAAGAGACTAGGATGGAAGATGGTTGTGAGCACAGGATGCTCCTCTCGAGGCCAGAAAGTAGGAGCTTGAAGGGCGAAGCAGAAGCCCACAACTGAGGGCAGAGGTGACCACAAGCATCCTTGGATTTTCTTGAACCATGGAAGGTATAGTTTGAATTCTTGGCTATTTAAAGTGATGATTTCTCCAGGGGAGCCTGGGTGGCTCAGTTGGTTGAACGTCCCACTCTTGGTTTTGGCTTAGGTCATGATCTCATGGTGGTGAGATCGAGCCTGTCATCAGGCTCCATGCTCAGTGTGGAGTCTGCTTGAGATTCTCTCTCTCCCCCTTTCCCTCTGCCCTTCCTGCTCACGTTGTCTATCTCTCATTCTCTCTAAAATAAATAAATTAAAAAAAAAAAAGACGATGATTTCTCCAGACAAAAGTCTTGTAATCATTTAATATTGTTGAAAGTGATCTTTGGTTCTGGTAGGTGGTCTTTCCTTTTAAAACTAATAGTCACATTAGCCCAGTTATTGTGGGGATTTTAAAGTTACTTTAAGTTTTCTGTAATGATTTTATGATAAATAACTTTAGTAAAAGTAAAGGACTCTGAATAATAACACTCACATTCAAGGAATCTTCATAAGACCTATCCAACTCTATGAGTCTATGGCCCCAAGCTCCTCCTTCTTTCCACTGATACCTGATGGATCACCCTCTGTCTACAGCTTTAGTTATTATCCATGCATTATCTTTTCTCCTGACTTCTTGTTTCCTCAATCTCATTGAATCTAACCCTTGGAGTGTGGGATTGCTTAAATGGGATGATCTGTTTCCAGGGCATAATAAACACAGAAAGCCTGAGAGTTCACCTAGATGATGTTTAAGGCATCATCTAGTTCAAAGATTTCCATAATCCCGTGTCTCATCTCCATAACGCATGTACTTCTCCATTTTATCCCGCAGACAATATCGTTCTTTGATTCACTCTTCGACCAAAAGAGCTTCAGTGTTGTTTGACTATTTCTGGGCTTCTGTGTCTCTTATATTCTGCCAAATGCTGCCAGGGTGGTTTTCTATAGCATATTTCCTTGTTTTCCTTAGTTTTAAGGCAATGAAAGCTTTATAGCATTTCCAAAATAAGTAAGTCTCCAGTATCTGAGTAGGCAAAGCATTTGGCAAGTCCCAATATTTAAGAGACTTTGTGAAGTGTGTTCTAAATTCTTCCTTGTTTCTCTTTTCCCCCATACTAGGTGAGCAATGATCTTTCCCATCCTTTCATCATTTGTCTCTCTCCGTGGCCCCCTGAGGCTTGAGACCAGATCTTACGGAGGTAGTCTCTCTGAATGATAGCCTGTTCATTGCCAGAATTTCCCTGGGAGGGGCTGTATTCTCTTTACAATCCAAACAACCAAACCAGAATAAAATCTCTGCAATTTTTCTGGCCTCTAAACAGCCTGCCTTCCTTGGTTCACTTCCTGACACCTCCCCAGGCTGTTTGGGTTTCTGCAAACATCCTTATTGGCTTCAGGAAGGGTGGGGATGCAATTGTTTAGTTGTTCAAGGAGTTCTGAAGTCTCTCTCATCGGCCGGCAGTTCCTTAAGGGAAAAGGGCCAGAACAGGCACTCCAGAGGGAGTGAGGCAGGGAGCAGAATGAGGATAGAAGCCAAGATGAACCCTTGCACCAAAGTGCAGATCTGGAAAGGTTTGGTCAAAGCAATCGTGTTGCATCTCTAGCAGGCTTGTTCACGTACAGCCATTCCATGCAATAGCACAATCACACTCAAAGCGACCTGTGAACCACTCTGCTTGACCCTGTTTAGCTCAACTAACAATCTTGTAAAAGCCTCCCAGCCTGCCACAGGGACATCTCTTCAAGGGGAAATGGCCATGTCTTCCTCTACTAAAGGGTGGAGGCAGATCCTTGGCTTAGGTTACTCAGGGTGGCTTTGTGGGGGTCAAGAACTGGGCTGATATGAGAGCATCTCCTGTCATGGACAAGAGCGCGTGAATAAACCTGCAAAGAAAACAGGTCCCCCTTTTCTCTTTCTCTTCTTTTTTTCTTTCCTTTTTAAACCCAAGAGCAAGGAACAAAGACTAAATGGATTATCTTTCTGCTCTTTGTCCTCCCTCTGACAAGAACAGCTGTGATATTGTGAATGACAAAGAAGGAACAATTTGCAGAGACACTGAGCCAAATAATCAAAACTGAGTCTCTAATTTACACATGGAAAAATGCGTGACTTTGGGGCTGATTCTTGGAACAAATACAGACTTGCACCAGTAGTTGGAGATCTGTGCACCTTGGCATTTCCACCATGATTAATTCTGCCATTGCACAAATGCCACCATGCTGAAGCCTACCAGGCCTGTGCAGTTACTAGCCAGGCCTAAGTTCCTGGACAGCTGATATTTCAATTTTAAACCTTTCTTTATTGATAGTACATCTATAAACCACAAAGTAGATTACAAATCCATTAATATGTACTTTCCTACTTTTTCAATGTTACAGTGTATTTTGTAGTATGGTTTTATTATTATTATTTTTATTATTATGTTATGTTAATCACCATACATTACATCATTAGTTTTTGATGTAGTGTAGTATGGTTTTAATGTGTTACACCCATCACTAGGTACATATGATAATATTTAACAAAGCTTCTTCAGTATGTTTTCATGAGTTCATAGTGGGAGTGCCTTTAACATTCAGGAGTCCTAGGGACCTAAAAAGTAGCTTAGAGAATAGCTCAAAACTTACATGGTGGCACCAGCAGATTCTAACTATTTTTTTCTCCATCTTTAAGCTACTCTGAATTGGGTGCCACTGTTTATCAGGTTAGGATCTGGTTCAGTGGTTCCTATGACTTAACTCTGTGATCTCAGAGAAGTCTTTGTTTTTCAACCACTTGTATCTGAGGATGATATTCTTCAAATGGAAGTTGTCAGACAATTCTCCCAGGGGCCCCTCAAGCTCTCAACTTAATATGTAAGCTAGATACCTTCACTAATGTAAATCCTGGTTCCCCTGGACTAGGACTCCAGCTAAAGAGGGACGCTGAACAGTAGAGTACTTATGCTGTGCTGTGTTTCAGTGTTGGTCTCTTTTGTCTCCCCCAGTGGACCTAACCATCAGTTAAGGATGTGTGTGTGTGTGTGTGTGTGTGTGTGTATGCTTGCACATGTGTAAAAATGGCACCATGATGGTCCTTGTCTGTTGTTCATGAGTCAAAGTCTATGGTGAACTTGGTTGGATATCAAGCATACCAAGATGTCGATAAGTTCCCTGATCTTCAGAGTTATTTAGAAGCTCCAGATGGCACTGAGGAAGGGTCATTAAGAAATCTTGTCTAGTCCTTGGTGATAAGTAGGGCAATGAGAGAGTAAGCTCTGGGCTGGCTAAGTTTTATTTACTGTGAGGGAACTAGAACATACATAGCAGGGCCCTCAGGTCTAGGATTTGGGATGGTGAGGGAAACAAATGTCACAGAATCAAGTAGAATCTCTTGAGTAGATACACAATTCAGAGTTTGGGACCCTCTGATTTTAGTCATAATGACTGAGACCTTTTTGTAGGTGTGTTATCTCTTAGCTTCTCACCATAATTAATAATATAGCCTATTAAATGGAGTTCCAAGGCTAAGGGTGGTGTCCAATTTGCTGATATAAATATTTTAATATTGTGCTTGAATAAATCTCATCCTGCCCAGGCTCATAGCTTTGTTTTTGGTTAGAGTATTAATAAAAGGTGATGGTGACATCCAATTATGATTTCTGTTCTTGTCAAGTTTGGTTTGCAGTTTTCATTGTGTGTAGGTAATTATATTTTTCTTTAACATTTTGTTACCTTTTTTATTTTGATTGCCACTTTTTTTTTTTTAATTCAGAGGTGTTAGAGGACAAAAGAATCATTCCTATCTAGGTTAATTTAATAAGCACTTAAGAAAATCTTCTTCAACACAATATGGTAGAAAGAACCCAGGAAACAGTATTCTTGGCTTTAGGTCGCAACTCTGTCCCATGTGAGCTTTGGTAAATTACTTGATCTCACTGGCTCTCATTGTTTGTTTGTTTGTTTTATCTAGAAGCTGGGGATAAAACTGTGTGTCCACTCCCTCAAAAGTTGTGGTAGTCAAGTGAGATCTTTGCAATGCTTTGTGATAATGGTTGTGTTTTTGAGATTCACCCTTGCACCCATTACCTATAATAAAGATGACCACAAAGCATCAGTAGCATACAAGCTTAAGAGTTGATGTTCACAAGTCTGGGACATTTGGCTGGGGGCTCTACCAATCTTGGCTGGACCTGGGTGAGCAATTCTCATTTCTGCTTGAATTGCTTATGTGGGCGTCAGCTGGCTGTCAGCTGATCTAGGATGGCCTTGGAGGGGACAATTCTGGTGACTGCATGTCTCTCCTTCAGCAGGCTAGCTTAAACATGTTCTCATGATGAGGGTGAAGTACAAAAGCAGGGGTGGCTCTGATGGCTTAAGCAATTTCAGACAAATCTCTGCTTGTGTTCCATTTGCTACCATCCCATTGGCCAAAGCAAGCCCAGAGCCTTAATGAAAGGGCAGTGGGAAGCTACACTGTAGGGGTGTGGATTCAGGTGAAGAAAGGGCACATGTTTGTGATATGCCACAGTGCTAAATTAGGGAGAGTGGGCAGGGTCAGAACTGGAGTAAGATTATCCATGAATTGGTCATTGTTCAAGCTGGGCAAGAAGAGTGCATGAGAATTCATTATACTTTTCTGTCTACTTTTCCATAATAGAAAGGTAAATCAAAAAGGCCCAAGTTCCTCCATTTGGGAAGCCTAAAGCAGGTTTTCTTGAAACTTTTTCGTGGATCCATTATTCTCCAGTGTTGTTTTCTTGTTCTCATTAGGCTGAACCAGATCTTAATGTCATGATTCTTCTGCACAGGGAGCTGGCCTATGGGTGGGGAAGGCACAGATTTCTGAACATATTGGAATTTTTACTTTCTCTGTGTTTGACATTGCAGTTCTGCCCTCAATTACCAAGTTTTGATATAAGAATTCTTTCTACCCGTGCCTGCCTGCCTTTTCTTATGAAGCATATGACAGAAATATTGTGTCCTTTATGTGCCATATACCATATAGTTACTTAAACACGTTAATTATTTGAGCATATGACAATTTCAACCTGCTTGCGTGAGACATTCCTTCTTCTTTGTCTTCTTTCTCTCTCTTTTTTCTTTCTTTTCTTTCATGTACTCATTTAAAAAATATATTAAACTTAAACCAGGAGCAGGCACTGGGTTAGGTCTTGGTGATGAAAGGGGGAACAGAAAGTCAGATCTGCCTTCATCCAGGCTGTAGTTCATTATTTCAAGCTCAAATTCATCAGGCATGCAAAACTCTATTGTGGTTTAGATCCATCAGAATACTTTTGATTATGATATTAGATCCATCAGAACACATGATATTTAAATGGTAATCCCCCTTTCTAATGACAGAATGCCTGGGCAAAGTCTTCTGAAACTAAGCAGTCACCTTTTATAAATCCAAACCTTCAATCATTCTGTACTTCCAAATCTTTATATTTCAAGTCATAAGTCTAATTTTTTTTCCCTGAACATAATTTTTACAGTCAAATCTCTGCAAATAGCATATTTGGGCCACGTTGAACAATTCACATACAGTGAGGCAATTTACACTCAAAACTCAAGAGAGGTGGGCCTGGTTATGTTCATTTTCCAGCAGCACATGAAAATAACATACTATATTGCTTTATTAATGCAGTTTCACTCTGAATTGGTTTTACCTTTTCCATTTGCTTGGCCAGAAACTCTTCTTTGTGACATTTTTCTCTTTTTAGCATGGTGCGTTCACAACTAAGGCTCTCAGGTAGAGGAGGGATGGTCTATGTCAGAGCAAACACAACCTTATATTCAAGGTTGCCCTCTTAGTTCACTGCCAAACTTATGTCCTTAAGGCACCATCTTGGACTTCGGCAAACTTGAGAGAACAAGGTCTCGCATAGCCACACCCAGGGCAGTAGGTCCAGCTGGGCAAGAAGACGTTCATTCATCTTTGAAATGTAGCCAGGCCCCTGCTGATTCCAAAGGGCATCACATGAGAATAAAAGCCCCCTTTACAACAAACAAAGGTGTATTTCTGGTCTGTTTCCCACCAGGGTCCATTTGTAACTTCCAGTGGTTGCTAGGAAGATCAATGCACCTAAACTGGTTTTGCTTAATTGAGGAAACCCAGTCCACCCACTGTCAATTTCCAGGTAATGGGGAGTCTTTTCGCAATTTCTGTTTTAAATTGAATTTTATTTCTGGTAGTTTATGAAGAATTCAGTCTTTATGATCCCCTTAGGAGCAGATTCTGTTTTGTACCAGGGTTATTTCCAAGAAGAGAGACAGTTCGGGCTGGAGCCTGTGTGCCCTCCAGCTGGCTTCTTCTATAGTCTCCTTGTGGAGAAAAAAACCCACTGCAAACAAATGCAGGAGGGCTGGTGAGGGTGATGCTATACATATGCATTAAAGTGTAAGGGCAATAGGTCTTCCCAGCTGTTCACTAAATGCTTCCGCTCCGGGCACCACGGGTGAGCTTGTTAACCTTTCACCTCTGCAGAGGGGGATTGGCAAGGGTGAACTGGCTGGTGTTCTTTTGAATCTACTGCTATTTGTGGTATCAATATGCTCATGATGGGCCCAGATGGTGATAAAGGATTTTAGTCATGAGCATCTTTGAGCAGGATTCATGTGCCATATTGCAAAGTAAAGGAGCAACATTGTGGTTTAGTTTGTCTCGTTTATAGAATGGGCTTTGGATGGTGGAGGTTTGGATTTGAATCTGGGCTTTGGAACTTTCCAGTGATGTGACTGCTGTCAGGTTATTAACTACTGAGTCTCATCTTCCTTGTCTGCAGAATGTGAATGACATTTTATATCCCTACCTCTGGGAGTGTTTGAGGATTAATTAAATACCACTTGTAAAGTGGAGAGCATAATGTTTTAACAAAGGTCAACTTTTACAAATACTGATGATGAGGATGAGGAGGAGGAGGAGGGGGATGAGTATGAGGGCAATGAGCATGATGAGAGATGCTTTCCAAAGTCATGTGACCTGGGGAAGCAGCCCCAAAAAGATGAATTAAACGCCACCAGGCATCCATGTATCTCATTTGTTTTCAACTCTCCAGATCTTTATCCATGGAGGGCGAGCTTCCATATCTGTGCCTCTTTTATGAGGTACCAGTGACCTCCTCCTGGTCTCTTCTTTGATCCAAGTCAAGCAGGCTGTTGACACAGCGGTTGATGTAGCATTTCTAACCCCCTCTCTGTGCGGAGTATTTTCTCCATTGCTCTCTTTTGATATTCTTTTTGAATTGACTCTCCAATGGGGTCTCATCCTTGAGACTGAAACTCCACCCAAGCCCGTGGGTGATTGCGTTCTGCTTGCCTGTTGAGACTGTGGCAGGTGTCTGCCGCTCTCCCTAGGTGGTTGCTCCCACTGATAATAATATGGTGTTGGCTCAGAGCAGGGGTCTGAATCCCCAGTCTGCAAGCTAAATCTCAACTGCTGCCTGTTTCTATAAACCAAGTTGATCAGAACGGCCGGCCCATTTGCTTACATGTTGGGGATGGCTGCTTCCTCCTCCAACAAAGAATCAAGTCATTACACAGACCTGTGGCCCACAAAGCCAACCTTATTAACTCTCTGGGCCTTTACAGGTAAAGTTTACTGACTCCTGGTTTAGAAAGTGGGAAGGGGTGGACTTTCGGTCACAGCTCCATTATTCAGCATGGGACGTGGGCAAGGTCTCTTTGCGGAAGTAAGAACTTCCTTCCCTCAACCTCCCAAATTTTCAAGTTAGGTGGTAGAATTATTGTTTATTTTTTTCCCCAGAATGAAATGTTGAAAAATAAGCATTCTCAGAACAGCATTTTACCAGAAGGTTTAGATCAATATTTTTTCAGAAGCTTTGGTGACACCCCGTTCTCAAGTAGTTTTGCTAACTCTACTGAGCCATGAGGGGGGAGGTCATACAAGCTACTTGAAGAATCAGGTCCCCGGCTACCAGGTCCAGGTCTCCCTGGAACCACACGATGCAGCTGCGTGGAAGTGACAGAACAGCAGCAGAGCAGCATGAAGAGTTGGGTACAATCACGTGCAGACGGCGATCCGTGAGACCGCACACAGAATGTAAGTGAGGGGGAAAAGGATCGAAAGAGAACACGTTTAAATGTAGAGAGAAACCCGTTGGAACACGGCAAGAAATCTCAGAATCTTTCATATAATAATTTCTGGGTGTCCCTTAGACCCTACAAAAGAGTAGGACACAAAGGAGGGAGGAGAATGGGGGATGGCAGGGCTATGGGGAGCAGGGCTGCCTGGCATGAAGCAGGGGAGCAATGCATGGCTGGACAGGACAGGACAGGACGAGAGGTGTTTGTGTAAGGACAGACAGACGAGCAAACACTGTTATCTAGTCTCTCCTGTTCTAAGGAAACTTCTGGAATGGAATAACAGTCAGCCAGAGCCAGAAACCCCTCCCCAGGCTGAGGAGCCAGGGTGTGTGGCCAGCGAAGAATAATGGGCCACGGGGAGGTGCCAGTAGAAGAAATGTCTAAATGCTAGTTTTGTGGGCGGAAGAGTGAACGTTTGGGAAGAGTGAGATGATTCTGTTTAACGGAGGAGTTAGAAGTAAGCAGGGCTGCTGTATTGCAAGACGAGGATATAAAAATAGCTAACGCGAGACCTCAGTTTCTCTCCACGAGGCAGCTGTATGAGTCCGTGGGAAAGCCCGCATCGTGGGTGAAGGGAATGGGTCTCAGGTTCCATCTGTCACTATCTCTGTGAATATGACAGTCAATTTCCCACAGGCTCAGCTTTCTCATCTATAACATTGGGTCGGGTGGGATGGGGCAGAGACTTGACTAAATCTAGGGATGCTTCTACCTCCAAAAATGCTACTGCTTTATGTCTGTCTGTATCATATCCGCATTTCACTGTTGGTGGTTCAAGCCTCTCATTCTCAATAATCTATCTATCATCTATCTATCTATCTATCTATCTATCTATCTATCTATCTATCTATCTATCATCTATCTATCCATCTATCATCTCTCTCCTATCATTTCTCTCTCTTATCTATCCGTTCTCTGCCGTCTATCTTAAAAAAATGCTGCCATTGTTTGTTTTGTCTTCACAGGAATAAAATGCATTTTTTCCCCATAATTTAAACATGTCTGTTGCTCTTAAGAGTTTGAATCACTCCACACAGCTTGGTAGTTGGGAAAGTTCTGATTGGATGAGTTCTGGTTTTTACTTCATTGTACAGAGTAAATACAATAAGCAGGGGGAATAATCTAGCAAGTCACAAATAAAAAGCAATAAAACTTTAGGCATGTGTGTGTTTTTTTAAGATTTTATTTATTTATTTGGCAGAGAGAGGGCGAGCACAAGTAGGGGGAGCAGCAGAGGGAGAGGGAGAAGCAGACTCCCCGCTCAGTAGAGAGCCTGATGTGGGGCTCGATCCCAGGACCCCGGGATCATGACCTGAGCCGAAGGCAGACGCTTAACGACTGAGCCACCCAGTCGCCCCTTTAGGTATGTTTTTAAAAAATTATGCTTTGAAAGTCACAGAATGTACGCCTTCTGGTAAAGCTGCTCTGGGGAGAGGTGGGAAGGCAGACCCAAGGCAAGAAGAGAAATCTGCCATTTCTAAAGTGCTTAGCACCACATCCACATTAGCTCCTTAATTCTTGTGCTCTGTGGCTCTACCCCCCTGGAAAGAGGTGAGTTCTCTCCCCGGGAAGCTAATGGGCTTGCTCGGGGAAGGGGTGAAGGTGAAATTTGGATGCAGGCAGGTAGTCCCCACAGGGTCTGCTCTGAATTCCTGTGCCCCCCTGCCCCCGCATTTCATCATGGTGAAGCACTGATTTAAGTGCAGTTCAGCCCTCAGCTTTGTGCTGGGTGGTGTGGCAAATACGACACGCTCGGCAGTCTCCAGCCGCACATGCGTATTCCTGCTCTACCAGAAGGGTGAAGTTGGACATCTTACTCAATTTTATTTTCCTATTTGTTAAATGCAGACACAAATATGCCTCTCAGGGGATCACCGTATGGATTAAAGAAGTTACACTTGTCCATGATCTCGCACACCACAGGTATACCCAGGTAGTAATATGCATCTTCTCTTCTCTTCATTTAGCGTCCAGAGTGTGCGGTGTTTTGTTAGGGAATGTGCTGGGAACAAAAGAAGGCTAGGGGCTGGTATCGGCGAGTTTACAGTTCAGTTGACAAGAGGAGAGAACAAAATCATGCATCCTGACACTCTCCATTTGTCTATGCTTCCGGACTCCAAGGAGATACCAAGTGGACCAGTAGAGAAGGGACATTTGTCAGAGGGATTCTGTTTGGATTTGAGCTTTGAAGATGAACACGGCTGTGCATTAGGAGGAAGGAGGTACAGGGCAGTTCACACGAGGGAAGAGCACGAGGCATGTACATGTGAGAACAGACTTGAGATAACAAAAGGACTCATGAAGTGGAGTCGTTTTCAGGTTTAATAGGGTGTATGTTGGTGAGAAGTTGTCTGATGATACGTCGCAGGATGAAGCTTGACGGGAAATGCTAGGAGGTCTGTGTGGCAATTCCTGATGGAGGTTACAAGAATGTGGCAAAACACAGACCTGAGAGGCAGAGCCAAACGTGACACAGAGCCGAAGGTTTACAGCTGATCTCATGGGGTATGGTGGGAGGGGAAGTAGAGGGACCGACTGCCCCAGGGTTGTGACTGAGTGTGACCAGGAGGGTGACAAGAAGGTTGGTGATCCCTGGTGGTGTGGAGGGGAAAGTTTGACCTGCTTCTGTTAATTAACTTTGAAAGTCCTTCAATGGTGCTTCAAATGTCACTCAAAAGGCTAGTCTTTCCCATCTTTCAATTAGTTCCTGAGGGTCCTGAGAACATATTTCAGAATATGATACAGTGTCAGGGAGGGTGAAACAATCTTCTAAAATAAGGTTTCTAAGTACCTTGAAGCACCAGAATGTGCTGTTCTTTGTCAGCTCTCCCGGAATAACTGGAAACATTCTGCTTAAAGGTATATATGTTTGTTTTCTATTGCTACTAACACATTACTCTGTATTTTAGCCCGTGGGAATGCTCATGTATTCTACCAGTTTCTGCGGCTCAGGAATCCGGGAGTCTCAGGATGTTTCCATCAATGTGACAGCCAGGGCTATCACCACCTCAGGCTTCCACCCAGGGAGGACCCGCTTCCAACCTTACTCAGGTGGACCTCCCCGCGGGGCCGCCTCCCAATATAGCTGTGGCTTCCCCGTGCGTGAGCCACCTGACAGAGGGCAAGGGGAAGCAGCTGAGATGGAAGCCACAGTCTCTGATCTCAGAAGAGACATCTGATGGCTTCTGCCATGTTCTGTTTGTTAGAAGCGAGCGAGCAGTTTCGGTCCACATCCAGCAGGACGGTGTAACCCAAGGGCATGGGCACCAGAGGTGGGGACACCTGGGGCCATCTGTGTCCAGTGTGAGGGCTTCTGTCTTGTGCTTCCAAGCAGGGCTTGAAGCTGGTCTATTTCATTATCAACATTCAAGCCTCCCCCGACAACCATGTATTAAGGTCCTACTGTGTGCAAAACCCGAGTAAATCAGAGTCCCTCCCCACATCGCTGCCTTGGAAATGTGAGTTACCATTTGAGGGTCAGATCGAAGCCTGCTTCTCCCTCTCCCACTCCCCCTGCTTGTGTTCCCTCTCTTGCTGTGTCTCTCTCTGTCAAATAAATAGATAAAATAAAAAAGAAGTGGTAAAAACAACAACAACAACAAAAAACTGCCAGTTATTTAAAAAATAAATGCAAAACATTACCTTACAGGCTTTCACATGTAGGGGGTAGAAAACAGTTCTTAGGATTTTACATAAAGAGGGATGATGTCCTTGTAGATAGTTCCTGAAGCTACTATTAGCAAGAGGATGTTTTTTACTTTTCTTCCAGAAACTGTGAACAAAAGATGTTGAATCACAAGAATCTGTGCCATTTGCATATGTTATACTTGCTCTTTCAAAAATAATCAGTAGTTCATATATGGAGTGGGCCCCTAACGTGGTTCCTAAAGTCCTAAACTAAGTAGATGTTGGTAAGAATCCTTTTCATCAAATCATGTACTCCTGTTAGTTTTAGAAATGATTCTAAGAACCTTCAGAACATCTTGTCTTTCTGTTGCACACATTTACATTTGTTTTGCTTCAACTTCAAGCACATTCATGTATTTTAGTGACTCTTTCAAATGTCTTGGGATTTTTTTTTTTTTTTTACTGAAAAAGGCATTTGAACAGAGGGAGTCTTCTTTACATTGGTTTAACCTTTAAGAGGTTTAGAGATTGAGTAATATTCTAAAAATAATATTTTGTAAGTGTCTGAAAAAAATCACGTGCATGCAAAGGAAAAAAATACTTATTACTACACGGGTCTCATCAAACTAAACTTGAGTCAAAATAGTGTTTCCAATTTATACAGGCTCCTCGAAGAGCCTCATTTTGCTTACCATGCATCCTTCTCAGGTGAGATGCCTTTCCATTATTAACTACTGGATAAATTGAATAAATTTCCCTCAGCGAAGGTCACCCTTAATTATCAGGGCTTGCCTAATCAGGAACCTCTCTCTCCCTTTGTGTTGAAGTAGCTGTTTGTCCAAAAACACTTGCATAATATCCTTTGCATTGCTCTTTTCCCACCTGAGGTAATCAATCACCCTGTTTGCTTTTTAAATGGGAGTGTTTGTAACTTCTAGCGATTCAACCACTATGGGAATACTAAGATAGGAGAACGTTTGAAAATATTTGAAAATGTTTGCAAAGCCCTTCCAGATCCTTAAATAAAGACCTATTTTGTTAAGAGCGTGGTGTTTTCTTGCCTCATTTTAATCTTTTTACATTAATGAGAAATCGATTTCACATAGTCTATTTGAACATGAGTGTATTTCCCCTCTCTCAGAGTTGCACACTAAGGAAGCAGAGAGCCTAGTGTGTGTTCCCACCATGTCAGAGAAAGCTTTGTTTTAAACACACGGGGGAATTCTGCCGAGGGCCCACTGGGCTCGGTAAGGACAGCTGCAAGTAAGTCGATAGCTTTGGGCCAGGCCTCAGATCCACGGCTGGCCCTGGGCTGGCAGCTGACCTGGGCATCAGTCTGTAATAACAGCCCGACTCCAGCAATGCTGGTCCCGACTCTGGAAAATCCTGGGCAGACGGGACAAATGCTTTAGGGAACAACTGGTTTGAAAGAATAGACTGTTTTAAACTCCCAGCTGTGAGGGCCATTTGTGAGAAAGACTCTATGCTAGGGTGAGGGTCAGAAACAGCTGTTGCCTGGGGTTTAGATTTCAAACCAAAGTAAATTGCTGGCTCCCGGACAGGATTTTGATCATATATGGATTTGTTGAAATTCAGCTGTTTACTTCTATAGGGTATGGTTCAGTCCACAGGTCTCCTGTCATTTCAGGCTTTACCAGCCTGAAGGCAGAGCCCACCCAATAATCCTTTAGTCCCATGTGCGGTACTGAAAGCCTAGCTTTCATAGCCAGGTGGGTCACAGCCATTGCACCTGTGCAGCACCTAATATTCGCTAAGTTCTAACTATGTGCTTGTTAAGTGAAAGAATAATTTTCTAAGTTAGAAAACTTTTTTAGAAGATCTGTGTGGGGTGGGAGGGGTACTTCCCTACATCAGACGATGGAGTCAGGAAGATGTTGTTTCCTTTCCTTTAAGAGATCACATAATGGCAAAAAGGAGAACAAGGAAAACACAACCTTGGTTAAACTGTGAGATATGACTAACCTAAACCACAATATATAAAAGAGAGCATTGAAGGTCAAAGATGGATTCCAGAATATGCGAAGCAAGGAGACCATAAGTGCAGATTGCTGGCACAGCATGCTTTTCCAAGGCATAAGGAGCACTTGGAGAGGTGAATCGAAGTTGTATGTCAGGGGAAAAGGAGTTTCCCCAAATTATTTGCATAAAAGAAAATCAAGGAAGATGAGAATCAAGAAGTGGTTTGTTTTAGATCTCAGTTGTGTGGAGAGGACCAAAAGCTAAAAAAAACTCATGATGTGTTATAAAGAGAATTCCAATCAGCCTGTAAGAGAGCCCTGCCTCATGACTCTTCTAATAATGAATTGGTCTGGGGGTGGGGGCATCAGTGGATTAGAATACAACATATTCTGTGTAAAAATGTTACAAGAAAAAAGGATAAAGGCAAAAGGAAAAACAAATGGCCGATAAAAAACGAAATGTCACAAAGCAGATTAAAACTGCTACTGGGGCCCCTGGGTAGCTCAGTCTGTTAAGCGTCTGCCTTTGGCTCATGTCATTATCTCAGGGTCCTGGGATCGAGCCCCACTTCGGGCTCTCTGCTCAGCGGGAAGTCTGCTTCTCCCTCTCTCTCTGCCCCACCCCCCCGCTTGTGCTCTCTCTCTCCCAAATAAATAAATAAAATCTTCAAAAAAATAAAAAAAATAAAAAATAAAGTAAAATTGTGACCAAAAATGTCCATGGATTTAAGAATAAAAGAAAAAACAAGGATGAAATAATCTAAGCAATAACCTCTATAAAACTAGAGCAGAGAGCAGAGATATGAGAGCTGAGGGCAGAAATGGTGACATGAAAGAAGATGAACATGCATTGTGAGAGCTATAGGAAAGAAATGAAAAGAAAAATAAAACCATCATCATAATGAATATTTTATTGGAAGCAGCACAAAGGAGAATACACAATGCTAAAGAACACAATAAGAGATAAGAAAGATAGGATTGGAAGACACATGATATTCAACATATGAATAATTGGGGTCCCTAAAAGATTAAGCCAAAATAATATAATAGAAAAAATATTTAAGGATACAAGACAAGAAGATATTCCACAAATAAAAGAAAATTAAAATCTACAGATTGAAAGGACAAGTGGAATTCCAGGAGAAATTGACACAAATTGATATACTAGAGATATCCTAGTAAGTTTATTGGATTAAAAAAAAGGAAATAAGTTTTTGGCAAAAATTCTTAAGCAAAATTTCCTCTAAGAATAAAGCGTTCATACTGGTCTTGGACTTCATAGCAACATTCAGTTCCACATAGGGAAGAATGCATTCAAGAGACATTGGCAAAATGAAGAAAACAAACAAACAAAATGTCTAAAGTAAAAGAATAAGTAAATTGCTAGCAAATGCAGACAGAAATAAATCCAGAGGTCATGATTTTATATCAGACTTTAAACAACATTAAACAAGATAAATGTAGGCAGGTGAAAGAGTAGAGAGTGCAGACGACAATGAAGGTGTCACAGAACGCCTATACCGAAGAAAATAGCAATAATAGTTTTAAAAGTTAAACAAATATTCGCTGTGGGTTTTTCATAGATGGATTTTATGAACTTGAGGAATGTTCCCTCTATCCCTATACTCTGAAGAGTTTTAATCAGGAAAGGATGCTGTATTTTGTCAAATGCTTTTTCTGCATCAATTGAGAGGACCATATGGTTCTTCTCCCTCCTCTTATTAATGTGTTCTATCACATTGATTGATTTGCGAATGTTGAGCCACCCTTGCATCCCGGGGATAAATCCCACTTGGTCGTGGTGGATGATCCTTTTAATGTATTGTTGGATCCTAGTAGCTAGGATTTTGTTGAGGATTTTGGAATCCATGTTCATCAGGGATATCGGTCTGAAATTCTCCTTTTTGATGGGGTCTTTGCCTGGTTTGGGGATTAAGGTAATGCTGGCCTCATAGAATGAGTTTGGAAGTTTTCCTTCTGTTTCTATTTTTTGAAACAGCTTCAGTAGAATAGGTATTATTTCTTCTTTGAATGTTTGGTAGAATTCCCCAGGGAATCCATCAGGCCCTGGACTCCTGTTTTTTGGGAGGTTTTTGATCACTGCTTCAATCTCGTTACTGGTTATTGGCCTATTCGGGTTGTCAATTTCTTCCTGTTTCAGTCTTGGCAGCTTATAGGTTTCCAGGAAGGCCTCCATTTCATCCAGATTGCTCAGTTTATTGGCATATAGTTGTTGATAATAATTTCTAATAATTGTTTCTATTTCCTTGGTGTTAGTCGTGATCTCTCCCCTTTCATTCATAATTTTATTAATTTGGGTCCTTTCTCTTTTCTTTTGGATAAGTCTGGCCAGTGGTTTATCGATCTTACTAATTCTTTCAAAGACCCAACTTCTAGTTTCGTTGATCTGATCTACTGTGTTTCTGGTTTCTAATTCATTGATTTCTGCTCCAATTTTAATTATTTCTCTTCTAATGCATGGCTTAGGCATCGTTTGTTGCTTTTTCTCTAGTTCTTTAAGGTGTAGAGTTAGTTGGTGAATTTGGGATTTTTCTATTTTTTTGAGCGAGGCTTGGATGGCTATGTATTTCCCCCTTAGGACCGCCTTTGCAGTATCCCATAGGTTTTGGACCGATGTGTTTTTGTTCTCATTGATTTCCATGAATTGTTTAAGTTCTTCTTTGTTTTCCTGGTTGACCCAAACATTCTTGAGCAGAGTGGTCTTTAGCTTCCAAGTGTTTGAATTTCTGCCAAATTTTTTCTTGTGATTGAGTTCCAGTTTTAGAGCATTGTGGTCTGAGAATATGCAGGGAATAATCTCAATCTTTTGGTATTGGTTGAGACCTGATTTGTGGAGAAAGGGGAACCCTCTTACACTGTTGGTGGGAATGCACGTTGGTACAGCCACTTTGGAAAACAGTGTGGAGGTTCCTCAAAAATTTAAAAATAGAGCTACCCTATGACCCAGCAATTGCACTCCTAGGTATTTACCCCAAAGACACAGATGTAGTGAAAAGAAGGGCTATATGCACCCCAATGTTCATAGCAGCAATGTCTGCAATAGCCAAGCTGTGGAAAGAGCCGAGATGCCCTTCAACAGATGAATGGATAAAGAAGATGTGGTCCATATATACAATGGAATATTACCCAGCCATCAGAAAGAATGAATACCCAACTTTTACATTAACATGGATGGGACTGGAAGAGATTATGCTAAGTGAAATAAATCAAGCAGAGAAAGTCAATTATCATATGGTTTAACTTATTTGTGGAACATAAGGAATAGCATGGAGGACATTAGGAGAAGGAAGGGAAAATGGGGGGAGGGGAATTGGAGGGAGAGATGAACCATGAGAGACTATGGACTCTGAGAAACAAACAGGGTTTTAGAGGGGAGGGGGGAGGGGGGATGGGTTAGCCCAGTGGTGGGTGTTAAGGAGGGCACGTACTGCATGGAGCACTGGGTGTTATACGAAAACAATGGATCGTGGATCACCACATCAAAAACCAATGATGTATTGTATGGCGACTAACATAACATAATAAAATTAAAAAAAAAATAAATAAAAAGTAAAAGTTAAACAAATAAACACACATGTAAACAGAAATACTAAGGGAAACAGACAAACTTATGGGTAAAAGGATACTTTGAGTCATTCCCATAGTTCTTCACAGTCAGGCAGACAAAAAGTAACATTTAATAAGGGATATCTAATTGAAATCAATCAATATTATGTCCATAAAATAGAATATATCTTTTCTGATATCATTAAAATTTTCACAAAATATCACCAAAAACAAACAACCCCCCCCCTCCCCGCCACACACACTAATTTCCAAAGAGTAGAATTGTATACATAATATATTCTGATCATATTGAGACAAACCAGATATTAACAAAGAGAAATCACTATCATCTGTAAAGGAAGAATAAAACAGTATTAAAAACCACGATGATAATGACAAAATATATTCTTTGTAAGCAGCTGTTGAAGAAAAGAAAAAAATAAATATGGAAACTGGAGGATATCTGAAAAATAAGGAAAATAAATGCCACACAGAAATTATGGAACAAGAAACTGCAGACTTGAGTAATATTCATAGTCTTAAATATGTGCAGTAACATCAAAGGAAGATGAATATAGTACATGGTGAATGCAACTGGAGAAGTAGAAAAATAATAATAAAATAAGCTAAAGAAAGGAGTTAATAACAACAGATATGGTTGCATATTATACAAAAACTATAGAAGAGATAAATAAATTTAAAATGAAAATAAAATTATTATTTTTTTATATTTATAAAAATGAATATTTCTTCAAAATAAAAAGGAAGCAAAAATATAGATACGTTGTTGGCAAATCCAGTTAAGATAAACAGCAAGAAAGCACAAATGCATAAAATAATAGGTAATAATTATAAGTAAGCAGAAATTAAAGAATCATAACAAGTTACTTTCCTTATTTCTGCATAAATAATTTCAGACCCTAAAGCAGATGATTTACCAAAACTGACCCTCCAAAAGGGAAACATTTAAAGAGATCAGTTGTTGCATGTGAAATACAAAAAGTTTTCAAAGGCTACTTTTTGAAAAAAAGAATCAGGCCCAGATTATTTGATAAGGAAATTCTACCAAACACTTCAGAAATATAAAATTCCAACATTACAAAGGTATTCTAGAGTACATAAAAAAGAAAAAAAATGAGCAGCTTCTAAATTCTTTCTGTGTATTTGGCATTATCTTGTCAACCGTAACACAAATAGGATACCAGAGAAAGCCACAGAGACAATCATCCTCATAGATGAGCAATATTACAAATACAATCCAGGAGCATCATAAAATAATAAAATAAATAAAATGGACTTATTTCAGGAATTCAAATTCAGATTTAAAGAGAGAAATGGTGAGATCATTTCCAAAAGTGCTGAGAAGGCTTTTCCTAATATTCAATGTACATTCTTGATTAAAAGAGGAATAAGGGATAAATATTTATAACAGCTCCTATGTGTAGACCCAAAAGGCAGCAGCGCATTTGTCAGACATACATTCCATTAAAGTGAAGAACAATCAAAAAAGATACCTGCCTGTCATGACTGTTATTTAGCATTGTTTCAAAAACGCTAGCCAAAGGTGTATGACGAGAGAGAGAGAGCGAGTGCACACGCTAAGGGGTATAACCATTGCAAAGAAGAGATAAAATTATCTTTATTTGCACATGATATGACTGTTAACTGAAACATCCAGGAGACCTAATGGAAGAGCCATAGGTAATGTGCTGGGTACAAGATTGATATGCACGGATCAGCAGCCTCTGTGCATGTAAACAAAAACCAGTAGAGATATAGTGGAAGAAAAAGCCTCACTTAAAATAGTGACCAAAAAGACTAAGATGTGTGGATATAACTTTAACAACAGTTGCACATGATCTACATGAAAAACATTTTAAGGCTGTACTGAAAGACACAAAGTCAGTTTTGTACAAAGAAAAGTTTATTTTTTTAAAATAGAAAGACTGAATATCATAAAGCTTTAGTTCTCTCTAGGTTAATCTATAAATTTAATGAGATTTAAAAAAGATTACTGATGGGTGTTTTCTTTGGAAGCCAGATAAGCTGCTTTTAAAGTTTCTGTGGAAAAATAAACACATAAATTTAGCCAGGAAATTTTGAAATAAAAGAATAAAGAGGGGCATACTTACTATATTTAAAATAGTATGGTTGGGGTGCCTGGGTGGCTCAGTTGTCAAGCGTCTGCCTTCGGCTCCGGTCATGATCCCAGGGTCCTGGGATTGAGCCCCACGTTGTCGGGCTTCTTGCTCAACGAGGAGTCTGCTTCTCCCTCTGCTTGCCGCTCCCCCTGCTTGAGCTCTCCCTCTCTGTGTCTCTGACAAATAAATAAATAAATAAAAATCTTAAAAAAATAGTGAAATCAAATCTAAAATAAAGTAACATTTTTCACCTATCAAATTGACAATGACCAAGAAGTTTGGTATCACAAGGATTCTGCAACCATGTGCAGAGACAAGCACTAATTGCTGGGGGAGTATATAGTTGTACAACCCTCATAAAGGACAAACAGGCAACATCTACCAAAATTAAAAATATGCATGCCCTTCTAGGAACCAATAGTTCAGCAGTTCCAGTTTCTAGGAATTTATCCTACACACATTCTTGTACTTGCACAAAATGACCCACATGCGATGATATTTATTGTAGCACTTTTTTAAGGTAACAAAAGAGTGTCATCAGACTAGAAGTCCATCAGTAGGAAAATAGGAAACTGGTTAAATAAATTATGATTCATCTACATATGAGAAAATTAAGCCTCTGTTAAAAAGAAAGAAAGAGCTCAATATGTCCAGATAGGGAATGATCTCCAAGAAATGTTATATGGGAGAGGTGACAGAACAGCATATTTGGTATATTACCATCTGTGTAAGAAATGTGTGTGTTTGTGTGAGAGAGAGAGAGAGCGAGAGACAGAGAGAGAGAGGGAGCGGGAGAGGGAGGGTGGGACGGGAAATAGAGTGAGGGAGGGAGGGAGAGAGAGGGAGAGAGGAAAAGAGGTTGAAGAGAAGGAGGGAAAGGCTGACTATCTCTTTGAGATAATTCACAAGAACCTGGAAGCAATGGTGGGGTCTGGGTATAGAAGGAAGGTTCCGTTTTCATTGACTCTGATCTTGTGCCTTCAGAATGTGGAAACCCCGGGCACATACTACCCATTGACGATAATGACAAAACGAAGTTCTAGGAAAAGCTATTTCATAGTACCGTACCTCTTAATCATCACTCCTAGAACTAAAAACGTCTTTGTCATGTTTTAAAAACATGCTATGATTGTAACCACTATCTTTATATTTGACCATCTGTAGAAATAGAAAAAGTGTCAGCAACCTCTGAGAGATGCACATTTGAACATACTATTGCATTGCTTTACAACTTCTTCCCTTTATCATGATCTCGGTGTCCTGGGATCCAGCCCCCATTGGGCTCCTTGCTCAGAGGGGAGTCTGCTTCTCCCTCTCCCTCTCTCTCTGTGCCTCCCACCCGCTTGTGCTCGCATGCTCTCTCTCAAATAAATAATAATTAAAAAACATAAAAAAAAACTCCTTCCCTTTCTCCCTTACATAGGGTAAAGTTCTAGCAATCTGCTGCAAAATTCAAGAACTTCCATGCCGTACCCTTTGCTTAGCTCTCTGATCTCATCTGCAAACACTTCCTGCTCCTTCATGCTCCAACTTCTAGAGGGGTGACCTGTGTCCCCATCTCTCTTCTTGCTTCTGGTTCTCTTGCTTCCGGCTCCACACAGTGTGCATCTTTTCTTAGGAACTCTTCCCCTTTTCTGTGTGAAGCTTGTCAAGGCTGCCCTTGAAGACAGAGCTCGGGCATTTCGATCTCTGGGACCTGCACTGGCATCTGATCTTGTGCTGGGCTCACCTTAGTACGTGACACACTGTGCTATCATTGCCCCATTTGTCTGAGCCCCTTCCTAGATCTGGGACTCCTTAGGGACAGGAGTTCCACTGTAGTGCCCCCGGGGACAGGTCTGCAGTTAGTCACTGAGGCAGAGCTTGAATTTGGCTCCTTGCTGCTCACTCTCAAATGGCCCCATTCCTACCTCTCTCCTTACTGAGCTCACATTTCCTGAGCCAGCATCCCAGAGTGCACTGCACACCTTCTCACCTGCCCCCCAGAAACTTGATGTCATGGGCTCTTCTTGACCTCAAGGAACACCTATACTCTCCTCTCCAATTCTTTGCCTGTTTCATAAAAATGTGTGACATTCCTGGATCTCTATCCTCTTCCTCTGCAAACCAACCATTCTTCAAACTCAGTTTCCACCTCTTAGGTGACTCCTCAGTCTGTCTCCTTCTCTCTAGCCCCACTGCTGAAATCATTTCTGCTGCATTTGTTGGAATGTCCTTTGAACCTACCTCCCCACCCCCTGCATCTCTCTCCTCCAATCTATTCTGGCCTTAGCCCCACTAGATTCTCTGAAAAGTGACTTCATCAGGTGATTCTCCTGCTCAGAGCCCTCCAAGAGTTTGTACAGGACAAACCTTGAGCTCATTGGTATGATGGATAATGCCCTGCACCACCTGGCAATTGCCTCCTTCTCTGGGCATGTCACTTGTCTCTCCTTTTTCAACTTCAGTTCTTGAACATTCCTTCTTTCACCTTTTGGGAGTCTCCCTCCCTACACATCCCCTCACCCAGCCTCAGTGACATTTCTACCGGAAACCCTTCCTTAACCCCACAAATATGGATCAGCACCCCTTCTAATGTTTCCATCTGCATCCCCTTTGGCTGCTCTCTCTGCACTTACAGTGCTTTGTTATAATCATCTCTTTAAATATGGTAAGTTCAGTGAGGGTAGGCATGATGGCATTTTGTCCCAGTTCATCCCCAGTCTGGTATAGTCGGTGGTCAACTAATCTTTGTTGAATCAACCAAGGAATGAAAATGTGTGATGTCCCCAGCAAACCCAAGGGAGACAGTGTTGGGGTCCTTGAGGTTAAGATGGAAGCAGGAATGGATGAGTCAGGAGGGGAGGTGATCTGAGAAGGGAGGAGGATCCTGCTCTGTCCTCTCTCTCCTCTGTCTTGTCTGTGGCTGCCATACATGCTTATCTAAACTGTCCCCATTAAATTTTATGTATTTCATATAACGTTGGTATATTATTAGTATATGAATTATAATATGTAATTATAATATTATATGTTATAAAGGAAGTGTTAAACAGACACATTTTATCCCTAATCTCATCAGTGTATCCATTGCTTTTATCATTATTTTGTCTTCCTATTTTTTATTTTTTATCCTTACATAGCCATAGTCATATTTTACATTCTATTTGCTCACTTCATATTTCACTGTAAGCCTTTTCCCTACATTGTATATTCTTGAAGAAAGTGAATAAGTGGGACTGTAGTGTCCTCTGTTCCAAGTTAAATAAGCTTGAATCCGCTAATGTTTACTCAAGGGTCTTAGTTTCCATTAACTTAGTCATCGTGGCTGCTCATCTCTGGATCCTTTCCAGACCTAACACATTCCTCAAAATTCAGGAACCAAAGCCACACCCTAAACCATGCTGATCCCTTGTTTTCCGTCTTTGCAGAATAATCTGAACTGCTCAGCTGCCATCTCATTGCAGGGTGTGCCCTATTTTAAGAAATGTAGGATTTAAAAATCCAAATTTACCGTACAGATTAACTGGAGAGCAATTGTTATTCACAAAGAGTTTATTTATTTATTTATGAGAGAGAAAGAGTGCTCGTGGTGGGGGGGGAGGTGGTGAGGGAGAGAAAGAATGGTTTTTTTTTTTTTGAGAGACAGAATGCTAGAGCCCACATGGGGCTCTATCTTATGACCTTGAGATCATGACCTGAGCCAAAATCAAGAGTCAGACGCTCAACTGATTGAGCCACCCGGGCACTCCCCCCTTTTAAAAAATTTTTATATTATTTTTTTTAAAAGAGTTCTTTGTTTTTAAAAGGATCACCATAATATATCTTTAAATAACAAAACTTCTGGTACATATAAAATGGGTTTGAGAACAGCACAATTTACATATGACTTTTGGGGAGCGAAATTGCCGTGTAAGAGGAGGCACACTTTCACTTTTCAGAGGCAAGTGTCCACATCTTTCTCTCAGATGCCCAAGTGTCCTCCATTCTGATCTGAGAGTTGAGTCTTCAACCTAATTTAGAGGTGTTGCTAATTCTTAACTCAGACTAACCATGGGGGAGTTTAATACCTGGTGTAGGGCTTGGTTGGTTTTATGGTGTTATTCGTTAGACATAAGAATAATTGCTTCTTGAAATTTTCAGTTAGCATAAGGGGAAATTATTAGTATGCTTTAGTCTTTCATATGGCTATTCAATGAACTGAACTATGAGTCCATGCTATTTGTTTAGTTAGATGGTCTAGTAATATGCTGTTTATTTGTTTGGCATGCAAAATTATTATTTATTATAAACCTCACCTTTTTTAACCTTTCTTTTAACACTAATATTTAGATAAGAGTAGACATTTCACACAGAAAAATTACTATTATTTTGATTGATGTATATTATAATAATATTTTACAAAAAGCTAAGCTTCTAGAATTCCTGGAGACTTAAGCAAACTTACATTATAGGGAAGACTTGCAGACTATGAATGTCTCTTTTGTGTGTGAATTTGTTGGGAAAGGAAGTGAAAAAATCCACAGAATGAGAAAATATCTGTAAATCATACATCTATAAGGATCTAGTATTCAAAATATATTAAAAATCCTTATAACAATAAAAAGAAGTAAAAAGACAAATAACCTAATTTAAAAAGTGGGCAAAGGGGTTGAATGAATATTTCTCCAAAGATGATATGCAAATGGAAAGTAAACTCAAGAAACAATAAATTCAGCATCAGGAATCATTAGGGAAATGAAAACCAAGCGCATGATGAGATACCACTTCACATTCACTAGGATGGCTATAATGGTCATTGTTACCATCATCGTTGAACAAGAACAAGTGTTGATGAGGATGTGGAGACACTGGAACCCTCATACATTCCCGTGGGAATGTATAATGTTGTGGGCACAGGGGGAAAGTTTAGTAGTTCCTCAAAAAGTTAAACATAGGATTACTATATGACACAGGTATTCCTCTCCTAAATATATACCCAAGAGATTTGAAAACATGTTCACATAAAAATGTGTACAAAATAGTCATTATTTATGATCACTCCATAAATGTTCATTAGCAGCATTGTTTATGATAGCAAAAAAGTGGGAACAAACCCAAATGCCCATCAACTGATGAATGGATGAACAGATGTGGTATGTCCATACAATGGAATAGTATTCAGCCATAAACAGGATCTATGCTATCTTGTAACAATATATGCTATAATATGGAGGAATCTTGAAAACATGAAGCTACATGAACAAAGGCAGACACAAATGGACACATATTGTATGATTCCATTTCTAAGAAATGTCCAGAACAGGTAAATCCATAGAGATAGAAGGTAGATTAGTGTTTGCCAGGAGATGGATGGAGATGGAATTTGGAAGTGACTGCTGATAGATGTGGAATTTCTTTATGGAAAAGTTGTGGAATTAGATAGTACTGATGGTTGTAGAGCATAGTGAATATATTAAAAAATATTGAATTGTGTACTTTAAAATGACGAGTTTTATGATATGTGAATTATATCTCTGTGAACTACCCATACCCCTGATAGATTTATAGGAAGCCCCTTTAGAAATGCAGACTTACTCTTGGTTGCTGATGGGTCTTATCTTAGGATTGAAACAGGAAAATATCAGATGAGTTAAGCTGAAACAAATCTCACCTCACCTCTAGAAAAAGACTCCTTACTAGAGGCAAAATCTGGCCAATGAGCAGATAGAGATGGGAGGTTAATATATATACTGGAAATAGCTGTGCTTTGGGGATAGTGCATGGTTTTTTAATGCTTTGTAAACAAAGAGAGTTCTTGACCTTAGTAGGAACCTCAATTAATGGGCAGCAAATCAAAGAATGACTGAGTGCCCTAAGGCTATTATAAAAGTAGATGCTCAAACACAAGGGAGTAATATGGAGGCTAAAAGAAATGCCTTGGCTGATTATTATGTCAGACAGGGAGCCCCCACTGAGATTCTAACCTTCATAACACACCAAGAGACTAAATCTTTGGAGAGATTCAAGGAGGCTATTATAGAATGCAAGAGATCAACTCCAAAGTAAGAAAATCTCAAACAGAAGCTTGCAAAAATTTTTTATATAATTCCCCAACACAAGATGAGAAATGACCCATGTGTTCAATCAACACTGATGGGGAAATTTTACTAAAATCGTTAAGGTTGAAAGTGGGAGAGGTCTCTGGCACATGTCTCATTTGTCACCAGCAGAAATCTGATGAATTTGTAAAGGTGGGTAAAGGTGGGACATGAGCAAGAGCCCAAACCTCAGGACTACTTTACTCAACTCCAAAAGGACTTCATACAACTGCCCTCTGAAGTTGGTTTTGCATATGTCTTTTGAGCACTGTTTGATTATTTTTAGGACGGACTGAAGTCTTTTCTTTTTGAAATTCACCAATTTTCATTACAGCAAAAAAAAAAAAAAAAAATTTGGTTTTGTGTTCCCAACTTGGAGAATTACTACTTACTTCTTAAGTGACAGGGAATTCCATTTTATTGGGACTATTATTAAAGAGTTTTGCAAAAACCCTGCCACTTGCTCAGAAACTCCAGGAAAGAAAGAAATAACAAAGAGAATTCTAAAATTCAAATCTGCAAAACTTGCAGGTATTCTAGAACTTTCATGACCTAAGGTACTACCACTGGCTTTAATGACAAGGTCAAATGACTCTAGGACTTGTTGACTCAGTGCTCATGAATTAGTAAGAGGCAGGCCCATGTATTATTTCCAATTCTAGGTTCCACACTATTGCAAGAGGACATGGTCACATATTGCAGGGACTCATGTAATACACCCAGTTGTACCAATGGGTACAACATCGATACAATAAAATCATCCTAGACAGACTTTACACTATTTAAAACCCGGATACCTGGTCTTCTGGAGGGGACATCAGAGAAAAACAGCTCCCAAGCATCAAAGGAAAGATATTATTAAGCACTATTAACAACTTAAATAGTAAAATTCCAAGGGAATGATTCTTGAGTTATAGGTCTCAATTAAAGAGGCAAAAACTTTATCTTCAACTCACAGAAGACTTTCTGTTGGAGACTTCAAGCCAAAGGTTCTGAAAAACCCCCAGAAGCAGATGATCTTTAGAATGAAACAGCTTCTCCCCAGAACTTTGAACCAGGTTAGTTAATGATTTCATGAAATAGAGACATCTTTCACATAAGATCTACAGAACAAGACCACAGAGGGTCATGTTTTAATCTGCATTCTTTTGTTCTTGATTTTTCTAGAGATCCTCTTTCTTTTCTAGTCAGGTTAAGGCTACTTTGACCTATGTAACTTATAAGGCCCAATTCTTAATATTGGTTTTTGCATTCTTAGTCATTCTTTGGTATGGGCCCACTATCCAGCTACAATTTACTTGTTAAAGCATACGACCAAACTAACTGGTGGGATTTTACACATTTTACTTTGGAGCTACTCAGCTTCCCTTTGTTCCACTTTCTTGTGGTGGAATTAGAAAATTAATTAATTAATCAATTGATTTCCTGGGTAACTGGACTCAACCATTAGGTGACTTTTGATTTGGCAAACACCACAATAGCTAGAAATATATATATCTTAGCTTGCATGTCTGGAAAAGGAAATTAATGTCTCCATCAAAACAATACTTGGGGACCTTTTGTGGGAGCTAGTTTTAGTAACTGAACTTCCACAGAAATAGGCAGTTTCATTAATAGTCTCTCCTCAATGCAGGCTGAAGAATGATGACAAGGAGGATACTGAGAAATAGAAGCATCTCTTTTACCACATAGCATACTGTCCACCTTAACATAACTTTACTATTACAATGTCCATATTAACATATTTTTATTATTTCAGGGATTTTTGTCCAGAGAGATAAAAGTTGCAAATAACTTTCTGAAAGACATAAGACATTATTTAATAGAAAGCATCAAACTACAGTTTACTCATTGAACATCTTGCACTGAATTGGAATTCCCAAAGCAGCAGGAACATAGAAAAAAATATTTGAATAATGGTCACTCATGATGAAAACTATAAACACACAGATTTAAGAATCACAACAAACCCCAAGCACAACATGAAGAAAACTATACCAAAGCACAGCATAAATGAATTGCTTAAATCCAATGCTAAATAGAAAACCTCAGAATCAGCCAGAATAAAAAGTCCCGATGTCCACAGAAGAACAGATAGAGTGACTGCTAACTTCTCACTGCAAATGACAAAACAGAGGAGTAACATCTTTAGAGTCTTGAAAGAAAAACACTGTTAAGTGTTTAAAAATCTATACTCAGCAAAAACTATGAAAAACAAGACATATAGAACCTGAAAGTATTCACCACCAGTAGACTCAAACTAGCAGAGATTAAAGGAAGCCCTCTATGGCAGAAGGAAAATGATACCAGATGGGAATCTAGATTTATACATAGGAACTCAGGAACACAGGAAATGGTAACTACATGGATAAATATATAGGACGATTTTTTAAAGATTTTTTTTTTAAGAGAGAGAGAGAAAATGTGCATGAGTGCTGTGAGGGGAAGGGCAGAGGGAGAGAGAGAATCTCAAGCAGACTCCACACACAGTGCGGAGCCCAGTGTGGGGCTCCATCTCATGATGCTGAGATCATGACCTGAGCCAAAATCAAGAGTATGACGCTTAACTGACTGAGCCATCCAAGTGCCCCTTTAGATATTTTATTTTTAAGTAATCTCTACACTCAATGTGGGGCTTGAACCTACAACCCTGAGTTCAAGAGTGGCATGTACTTCTGACTAAGCCAGCCAGGCACCCCTATACAGGAATTTTTATTATTAACTCTCTTTAAAAGATACCTAACTGCCTAAACAAAAATAATAATGTATTATAGGGCCTCTAATATGAAAAGGTAAAATGTATTAAAGTAATAGCTTAAAATCAGGCGGGGCAGAAATTAAAGTATATGTTTTCTAAGTCCTTTAAATTATACATGAAATGGTATTATGTTGCTTGAAAGTAGACTGTGATATATTAAAGATATATACTGTAAATCCTAAAGCAACCCCAAAATAACAGAGCAGAGTAACAACTAATGAACTAAAAAAAAAGAGAGAAAATGGAATCATAAAAGAGATTCAATTAGCCCAAAATACAGAAAAAGAGGAAAAGGACAAGAAAGAACAGATGTGAGCAAAATGACAGATTAAACCCTAATCATATCAATAATCACATTAAATGCAAATGATTTAAACATCCCATTTAAAAGGCAGAGACTGTCAAATTGAATGAAAAGCAAAGTCCAATTATAAGCTGTTCACAAGAAAATTAAAGGCACAAATAGATTAAGTATGCAAGAATGGAAAAAGATAATCCCATGCTAAAAGACCAGTCCAAAGAAAGCTGCAGTGTCTGTATTAATACCAAGGATACCAAAGAATATTACCAGGAATAGAGAAAGTCATTTCTTCTTCCTCTTATTTTAAAGGGGACAGTCAAAAGAGCCTAAAAAATTGTAAATGTTTATGACCCTAATAACAGAGCTTCAGAATATATGAACTGGAAATTGAAAGAACTTCAAGAAGAAATAGCAAATCCACAATTATAGTGGAAAATTTCAATAGCCATTTCTCAAAGTTAATAGAACAAGTAGACAAAAAGTCAGCAAAGAAATAGTAGATGCAAACAGCACTATCAATAATCAGGACCTGATTAACACTTACAGAACACTCTGCTCTGTGACAGCGTAACGTTCAATATTATTAGCCATTGAGGAAACAACGTTAGTGCCACCATGAGATGTTACTATACACCTATAGTTAATCATATTAAAAAGATTGACTCTACCAAGTGTTGGTGAGGATGCAGAAAAGTGAAATTCCATACATCCCATGGGTGGGAATATAAAATGATACAACTTTGGAAATCACTTGGGCAGTTTCTTTCTCTTTATTATTGAAGTATAGGTGACATACAGTGTTATATTAGTTTCGGTTGTACAACACAGTTATTTGACAATTCTATACATTACCCAGCGCTCACCACGGTGAGTATAGTCATCATCTGTCACCATACAGTGTTTTTACAATATTATTGACTCTACTTCCTACGCTGTGCTTTTTGTCTCCGTGACTTATTTATTTTGTAATGGAGGTGTACCTTTTAATCTCCTCTACCTATTTTGCCTGTCCCATCAACCCTTCCTCTCTGCCAACCACCAGTTTATTTTGTGAGTCTGTTTCTGTTTGTTTGTACATTGTTTGTTCATTGGTTTTGTTTTTTAGATCCCACATATAAGGGAGATCATGTGGTACTTGTCTTTTTTGTGACCTTTTTCACTTTGCATAGTAATACCCTCTAGGTGCATCCATGTTGCAAATGGCAAGATTCAATTTTTTTTGTGGCCCAGTAATATTTCATTGTATGTGTATGTATGTGTGTGTGTGTGTGTGTGTGTGTATACATCACATCTTCTTTATACATTCATCTATGGATGAATGCTTGGGTTGCTTCCATGTCTTGACTCTTGTAAATACTGCTGCAGTGAGCATGGTGTGCATATATCTTTTAAAATTAGTATTTTCATTTTCTTTGGGTAAATGCCCAGAAGTGGAATTATTGGATCATATGGTAATTCTTCTTAATTTTTTGAGGAGCATCTATACTGTTTTCCATAGTGGTTGCACCAATTTACCTTCCTACCAACAGCACGTGAGGTCCCTCTTTCTCCACACCCTCATCAACACTTACTATTTCCAGTCTTTTCGATCCTAGCCATTCTGGCAGATGTGAGGTGATATCTCACTGTGGTTTGGTTTGGATTTGCATTTCCCTGATGATTAGTGATGCTGAGCATCTTTTCATTTGTCTGTTAGCTGTCTGTATGTCTTCTTGGGCAGTTTCTTAAAAAGGTAAATATCAACCATATTATCCAGCCATTCCACTCCTAGGTGTTTAACCAACAGAAATGAAAGCATATGTCCTTATAGAGACTTGTACACAAATGTTTAATGCAGCTTTATTTGTAGAAGTTCGAAACTGTAAACAACAAAAATGGCCTTCAGTGGATGAATGGATAAACACATTGTGATATATCCATACAATGGGATACTTTACAGCTATAAAGGGAATGACTTATTGATGCGTGCAAAGCAAATAAATCTCAGAATAATAGTGCGAAGGGAAAGATACCAGACAAAAAGAGTACATGTGTTAAGATTCCACTTAAGGAACTAGAATCCACACTGACAGACAGCAGATCCATGGTTGCCTTGGTGGGTGGGCGGGGGGGAGTCATCAGCAGGGGTGGGAAGGAATGATAAAAAAAAAACACGAGGAAACTTTTGGTGGGGGATGGATATGTTCACTATTTGGACTGTGGTGTTTGTTCCATGCATGTATATGTATGTCAAAACTTACAAAATTGTCCAATTTAAATATGTGTAGCTTATTGCATGTCATTTATATGCCAATAAAACTTCTAGAAGGTAAGCCATTTTACAAAAACTGGAAATAGAAAATTATTATTAATGATTCTTACCCAACCTAACCAAACCTTCAAATTGGAAGATTCACCTTAAGCCCAACTTCAAAACCTCAGCAAATATCCTTACTTTGCCCTTCCCTTTCTGAGGTGTTGAAAGGCTCTGTTGAGTGGGTGCCCCCTTTACCCCACTAAGCCATAAGCTCAGCTTTGGCTGATCAACAGGTTGGTCTGGTGATATTTTGATGAGCCAGAATTTGATAGTGTTTCAATACCATGGACTACCTGCAGCTCCGAAACAGAAGCAGGCCTAAACCGAGAACAGAGGATTTTCAGGACACAGCAGGTAAGTAGAGAAGCCAAGGGCAGAGAAAAGTCTTACATTTTTATAAAGCACTGACTAAATAAAACAACATTTTAGATGAATAGATATATATGCTTGCGCCGTGATGATATGACCCATGCAGAAAGCTCTGAGTAGAATTATGTCAGTTGGTAAACATTGGTCGTCTGAGGAAGTGACAGGCCAGACAGGAGAGGGGGAAGGTAGGGGGTAAAGCGAAAAATAAGCAAGCAAGTAAACCTGTCTAAAGAAGAAGAAAAGTGTCCATAATGAAAGCAACAATTGTATAGTGAGCCCATTTCTGTGCTTCAAACATGGCTTTAAAGTGTTTGTACCCATAGTGTCAAGTTTCCTCGAATTTTCCTGAATTAACAATCATACAGTATAAAGTATTATTTTATTACACTCACTGTTACCTCTCTCTCTAACCTTAGCAGCCTATTATCTCATTGATTATAATAATTCTCTTGTAAATAATAAATTTTGGAATAATAAGATCTCCTTAATGAGGATCTTTTTTTTTTTTAAATAAACAACCATAACTTTCGCTTTCTCGTTTCTTTTACAAATGTCATTAACACTTGACTGCTTGATCAATGTTTCTTGGCTTTTAAAGATATAAATCTTCTAGTGTATTTTTTTTTTAAAAAGAAAACTGCTCCAGAGCTCATGTTATCACTTCTATAAAACTAGCCTAATTCCATACAAATTGAAAAGACCTTGGCACTGCCTTTGTCTCTGGTGAAAAATGAGCCCCATTTGATGACTGACCTTCCAAACAACCGTAGCTTCCACAGGAATATATAGGATCCATCGGTCCACAGCTGTTACCTTCCCAGAATCATGACTTGAGTGCTCAGGGGAAAACTCATCCCACGGGTAAGGCTGAGTTGACAGAACACTCAAAACTACGACAAAATGAAGTGGATGCATATAAACCCCAAGAGAGCTTTGACTGGAAGCAAGAGGGGTCTGTTCCTGAAGGCAGGCACAGTTGTGTCATTGAGAATATTGGCTGCTCACATTCTGGATTATTTGAGAGCCTTAAAATGGATGTTTCTCACGGCCCTTTCACAAAATGGGTATGTGTGAAATTTTCACAAATAATGATGTTTATAAAACAGACTTGTGGCTGAGAGTGTATTAGGTTGTTTGGAGAGGTGAATTAGCATCTTTTGTCTATTTGTGGTCTCCTGCGAGATGCTCAGGAATGCAGTGACCAATTCCTTTTCATGCTGTTGACAGAATTGCTTCTTATCCGCAAACAGATTCCCGTTGTCCTTTTATGCTGCCAGGCAGCTCTCCGCTACCCAGATGGCCAGAAACAGATTCTTCCCTCCCATATTTCCTTGGAGGGCGGGACAGTAGAGCTTGATAGATGGCGCGGAAGCAGTTTCCTTTATGACCTTCCCTTTCCTTGATTTCTGACACTCCCATCACATTGCAGTGGTCACCTTGGGAAGTGTGGGTAAATGTCTTATGTCGTGTTAGGATGGGAAATTTGGCTAACGCCTGGGTAATCTGAAAGGACTTTCTTGCCGTTTGGGTATCGACTTCCTGTGTAGCTTACAACGTGTGCTTTTGTATCCCTCTTCTTGCCTTCTTACCTGCTTTCTCCTTGTCCCGAATGGGCCACTCAGGTGCTGTTCAGAGAATTGTTTTATTGTTCAACTGCAAAGGTAAAGCGTATGATGCAAGGAATTCCAAGATGAGATTGCTGGGATGCTGACAATAAGCCCTTGTAGATAAGCAGAGGGAAAATTTTTAATTAAAACTAATTAACATGAAATTGGAGTTTCTGGTCATTAATTGTGCAGTCTGATTTAAATTTCGGAAGCTCCTTAGGTCTTGCACTAGTGATTGAATCTGTGGGAACAAGGATATTCATGGTTTTTTGTCTTTGCAAGTGACTTTGCTCAGACTTTTCTGCACAACTTTTATTTTCGCTCTGGAATTAGACTGAGCTAATAGGCCCGGGGATAGAAGCAAGGGATGAAGTGGAGAAATGAAAAACTTAGCGATACCTCCCTGGAGCACAAGAACCAAAGTTTTCTAGGTGTCCCGCATCCTCTTCCTTCCTAGCAAAGAAAGCAATTCCGTGAGGTGTGAATGGCCTTTGTGAACTGTTCCAGAACCATTGAAGGCATTTTCGAGAACAGCATCTCTTCCCTTTGGGCTCCCCAGTGTCTCCAGGAGGAGAGCAGAGGCCTCAGGACAAGCAGGCCCCCCGGGGGCCGGGGGCAGAGGCGGCCTGCCTTCCAGGTCCCGGTCTTGCTGGAGGTAGGACTGCCAAGGTCAAGGCCCCATGCTGCTGTAGGCGAGCTGTGGTCTGGGGGAGGCCACTCTCTCTCCTCCTGTATCTGGGATCTGGAGGGAGTCATCCAAACTTCAGAAACCTGATTTTTATCACCAGTGACATAGAAATGATAGCATGAGTGCCGTTGATGCCAAGGGGGCCCCAACCTCTGCGGATGTGCTGGAAACAGAGGGGATTGATTGTGCTAGACTGTTAGGAGAAGGACAAATGAGTGGCAAGAGATGCTGGTCCTGGCGGGGTCTACTAGTCTGTGTTCTCTGGAGAAATGGAACCAGTAAGATATATTCTTTGTCTTAAAAATTATTCTTATTAATATATTCTTTTGATTATAAGTACAATACCTGCTAATGTAGGATATTAGTAAAATACCATAGAAGTAGAGAAAAATAAAATCACCTGCAAATCCCTCACCCAGAAATGATCATCTTTTTATATCGTGGTGTATTTTCTTCTGGCCTTTACTTACGAAAAATTAATTTTGATGTCACATAAATGGTTCTACAAAAGTATTGCTGGAAGTTTACATTTAGCAATTTTATAGCTCATGGCTTTAAGTTTGAAATACACACACACATATTTGTGGGGGAGAGAGTGAGAGAAACTTATTTTTAGGAATTGGCTCATATGATTGCAGGCCTGGCAAATCTGAAATTTGCAGGGTAGGCCAGCAGGCTGGAAACCAGGAAAGAGTTGATGTTGCCGTCAGTCCGCAGACTGTCTGGGGGTGGATTCCTTCTTCCTGTGGGAGGTCAGTCTTTGCTTTGTGGACCTTCAACTGTTTTGATGAGGCCCACCCACACTGTAGAGAATCAATCTGCTTTACTCCAAGTATACTGGTTTGAATGTTAATGTCATCTACAACCGTCTTCACAGCAACATCTAGACCAGTGTTTGACCAAACATTTGGGTGCCGTAATTAACCTTCCAGCCCAGGCTGCAGACGGCTGGCCCAGAAGCTCTACCTTGATGGTTTAGTTGGAAAATCAGACGTGGTTGGGGGGTGGGGAGCAGTTCTTGGGAAGAGGAAGGACCTTTCTATTCCAGCCACTTCACGCTGGTGCTCTGCAGACCATTTGCTAACAGACGTTGGTAGAAGCTGTTGTCAGCACATTACCTGTACAGAGGCTCCCTGAGCTCGTGGGGCTCTGCAAGAAGGTCCTGAATGGACCCCTGGAATGTGCACAGTGAGTCCTAACTCTCCAGGAGGGAGTTCTTGGAGGCGGTTCCACCCCAGGCCATCTGAGGACTGAGAAATCAGAGGTAGCCGACTGGCGTTCACTCAAGCGTCCTGTGGGAGTTTCCTAATTGCTCACCTCCAGGTCTTCATAGGAGAGTAGGAGACCAACTGACAGAGGAGGGCTGGCTGAGGCTCTGTCCTTGGGTAAAGCCTCCGTTCTTCTGGATGCTTTGCTTTAGGGCAGAGGCTATTCGGGGAGAACTCCTGGGTTTGATTAACAAGAGATGTTTATCCTTAAAGAAATTCACCCCTGCATCCCACCCACTTTCTAGTTATCACTTAAGAACCACTTAATTTTTAATATCTTAATGACTTTTTATCACATATTTGCCCATAAGAATATCATATGACACAAATATTTTTCTACGTTTCATTTTATCTATGTATTATTATTTTTTTGTCTTGGTGGACATGTATATCCTGCTACATTTTTCAGTTTAAAACCACAAGGTATAACATTGCTAAATGCTACCTCCAGCAGCACTTGTATGGAAATAGTTATGTGACATCAGAATTAACTTTTCATAAGTAAAGGCTAGAAGAAAATACACCCACAATGTAAAAGAATGGTCATTTCTAGGTGAGGGGATTGCAGATGATTTTATCTATTTCGTTATACTTTTAGTGTATTTAATTAACATTGTACATTAGAACGTATTATATGCATAATTAAAATATGTAATAAAAGAATTTTTAAAGACAAATAATAAAATTGCATTACAACAGATATGATCCATGTAATAGGATCTTTCAGAATTTAATACAGCAGAGATTTCAATAATTTGCTAAGCTTGTCTGACCCATCCTGATATTTGGGAACTAGACAAGCAATTATTTGCAAGGCTCTAGTGATAGAAAGATGAAGAAGTATCAAAATCTGGGGTGGACCAGGGGCACCTGGGTGGCTCAGTCGGTTAAGTGCCTTCAGCTCAGGTCATGATCCTGGGGTGCTGGGATCGAGCCCCACATCGGGCTCTCTGCTTAGTGGGGAGCCTGCTTCTCTCTCTTCTTCTGCCTGCCCCTCTGCCTGCTTGTGTTCTTTCTCTCTCTGTGTCAAATAAATAAATAAAATCTTAAAAAAAAATCTGGGGTGGACCACATTCTACTTGTCTCGATGGGCTGATTTTACCTTTTGTACTTGCTAAGCTTCGGCGAACCTCCTTGGGTCGGTGTCAGAAGCCGCCCAGACCCATGCTGTCCAACCTCATTCAGGGTCAGCATGGAGTGGCGGTGGTGTCCCTAAACCCACTGACCCCTAAAGTCTACAGTCTGGGTCACACAGTGAGGCAGACAGGACACCCCATGTTCTGAGCCCAAAAGTCTCATCTCAACTATACCTCTTTCATCCTTTCTGTTGGAATTATTCTTCCTTGCATGTGTATGGATTTTATTTATTCTTTCATTCTAGAATTCATCGTGCTTTGATTTGTTACATTAATTTGGTGATGTCTTGTGTCCTTAATATGCTATAAACCATCTGAGGACAGGGACCACGCTAATTTCTTCCCGTAATCTCTGGAATTGCTAGCACCTTGCTTCGCAGTCAATGTTACTCCACACTGATGTTTCTATGATGTCGTTCTGGATGACTGGATTCCCTGGCTGATGTCTCACCAATATCAGGACTAAACACAAAGGCTCAGGGTATCTGTTAGACATTTTCTGTGGCGCTGACCCTGAGGAGCAGGGTCAAGGACGCTGCCTACGAACCAGACTTTGTCAAGACCCACAAGCCAACGTGACTGGATGAGGTCACTCTTCCAGACTGAAACATCTAGCCTCTTTATTTTTAAATTCAATTGAGAAGAGTGGTCAATTTAGAAATTAAAATGGATTCCAGCCATAAGGGACCAGTTAAGTCTTTTAAATAAATTATCCACAAGATCCGAGCCAATAAGAGGAAAAGCAGTGTGAGCTCTATAAAGCCGCCCAGGAACATTTAGAAATGAAATTTACTCTCTTTGACATAAAGGAAATCCAGACTCTGGTTCTCATTCACTCGATAGGGCTGTGTCACACAAGAGAGTGCTCAAGAACAAGGAAGGATGGGGCACGAATAGAAATATTCATGGGAGTGGTCAGGACTTACACAGCTCACACTATGTGGCATTCAATTATCTTTTGGTATCTCGCTCGTTACCCCCTTCTCAAGATAATGAAGCTCCGAGCTTTTTGTCTGCCCAAACACCCTTTCTCCTAAAATTCAAATGCTGGTTAGAAGTCATTGAGATTCCTTGGATTTTTATTAAGATTTTCCATTTTCTTAGAAATGATTTCCAGGCATCAAAGCTTCTGGAAAGGGTGTGGAAATCAGATTTTATACATTGAGCTCACCTGATATAACAATTAAGTTACAGGTTTATGTTAAAAGGCACTTGCACGTGGGACCTTAGGCTTCTGCTGGGAGGCTCAGGTTTGGAAAGAGGGCAGATAACCTCGTGAAGATCAAAGGTGATACGGAGGAGGAACGGAGCCGCTGCCGACCATCAGGACAACGGCATGGAAATTGGAGAGGATTATTTAAGGGCTGTTTAGGGTTTCAGACAGCAAGGAGAAAGAGTCCTCCAGAGTCTCAGACCCGACGGCTACTTAGCGACTTTTCAGGCTGGTGGATTGGAAATTGTGTCCTCAGTTGCCAAGGACAGTGAGTTCGAATTCTTCGTGTTGTCTGGATTTGAAGGCAAGTGCCAGAGAGGGTCTGACATGGGGAGACTGACGACGGAGCCGGCGAAGGGGTGTTACCTAACTACGAATGTTCTGGAAATTCACTTCTTTTCATATGAACCATTCTCTCTCCGTTGCAAGGAACCAAACAAGGCACAGCCTGGGCGGCAGTGTGTGCCCCCGAGGCCAAGGGAGGTGCTGAGCTGTGGGACAGAGTTCCTGTCCTTCATACTCCGCAGAGAACAGATGCCAGGAAGACAAAGTAGCAAGACGAAAACTCCTCCCCAGACTGCAGGAGACTTACTAGCACTTCTTTTATAAACAGAGGACTGATTCTCTGAGCCCAACTTCCGGAGTGTTGGCAGCGAAGCCTGAAATTTTCTAAATTATTCTGGGGATGGTACGTCATGGCTATAAATGTTCTAAAGTGCAGTCTTCATTAGAGCTATGAACCAGTCCAACTTTTTTTGAACATACAGATCATCTAAAGAGTTAACAACTACACGAGTTGAGACTTACTCAAATAATATTCTTTCTGAGCCCTACATGAGTGTAGAAAAAGTAGCAGGTACTATGGATGGTCTGTGAAGGCCTGTTTCCCTACACTGGTGTGAAGAGGAATTAGTTGTGTACAGACACTAGAGGATTTGGGCAAATTGTAAGGGGTGCTCATATTTCTGATGCAGATGGCAAATGGCAAAATCTGATAGTGACAGACATCCAGTGGAGTCTGTGTGTGTGTGTGTGTGTGTGCGCACATTAGAGCTTTGGCGGCGAGTGAGGAGGCTTGGGACCAAACCACCAGCGAGGCTCAGGCTTCCAAGATGGCAGAGGAGTTTATATGATGATTGTATGTACATGCATGTGTGTATGTATGCGTGCCTGTTCTCTCTCTCTCTCTCTCACACACACACACACACATAGAACTCTAGTGACTTATTGCTTTGTTTATTGTCATGCTAACTACCCTCAGCAGTGTGGTCCTCCCCAAAGCTCAAGACCCAGAATAACTGATCTCATGCACCTTGCACTTGGGTCAGCATTTATAAGGAGGTGGGGCTTCATGTTCATCGTCACCCCTTTTTCACCAGTACTTACCATCTTGCCTTCTTGAGTTCCTCACGGAGTCAGATCTCAAAAGGAGAGTGGACCCCAGAGCATGCTATTTAAGCCAGAGGGGCAACCTGAATGGTTGTCCTTAATTGTTGGAATGGAACAAGAGAAGGGATTTTAAATGAAAAAGCTAAGAGCTCGGAGGGGGAGACGAACCATGAGAGACTATGGACTCTGAGAAACAAACTGAGGGTTCTAGAGGGGAGGGGGGAGGAGGGATGGGTTAGCCTGGTGATGGGTATTAAAGAGGGCACGTTCTGCATGGAGCACTGGGTGTTATGCACAAACAATGAATCATGGAACACTACATCAAAAACTAATGATGTGATGTATGGTGATTAACATAACATAATTTAAAAAAAAAGAAAAAAAATGAGAACAGGGATGTTGACATTTTGATTCTTACTCTAAATTTAACTTTCTCAATTATTGCTTTAGGGAAATGGAAATTACTGTAGTTGGGGGTAATGGATACAGCAAACTGTGCAAATTTTGCCCAATTTATAAACCCAGGTTTATGGTAATTATGACCTCAATTTTTTTCTTATTCTCTGCATTCTCTGAGTAAGGGTGGGGAGTTGCGCTTGGCTTTGACATTTAATATTAGGCTGATCTTAGCAGTCCATTTTCTTCCCTTCTATCTACACAGGTGCACACACACACGCACAGACATGTGTGCACACGCCTACACACACTTTCTATCATTCTTCAGGCGCAGGTAAAGGTCTGGGATGAAGTTCCAGAGATAACACTAGTTCAAGCCCCTGCCTCAGGCAACGCTGGCCAGCCACATAACAAAGATGGCAGTAAATCCCAGCAGTGGGGAGTTCAAGGACTGAGTTCTGCTGGTGGCCTGTGCTTGCACTTAGTCATAGGGACACAGAGTTTTCCTGAAAGCTGAACAAATTTCCTTTGTATCTGATGCAGATTTACATTATGCAGGGTCTTTGTTTAAAGATAATTAAAATAAATTCTATTGTGAGAGGTGGAGGTTCTCAAAATCCTTCAGCCTGTCTGTGGATAAACTTACCAGACTGCAAATGCCAGGCAGACTCAGGCTGGCCATAGCGGAAGACGCTGTGATGATCTTTGCAAAGCATATTTCTGCCGCACCCTCCAGGTTCTTATAAAATAAGACTGTGTTATATACTTTCTTGGCTTATTCTTCTGAGATGTGTCTTACTTGCTTCTTTAGTTCTCTACTATTTTCTCTTTCTAATATTTGCTTAGTTCAGTGCTTGGCAAAAAATGGCATTTAATGAATATTTGTGGGATGGATTAATGAATATACCTCAGCATTTCACAACTGCTGTTAATGGATGTTATGCAGAAATTGGGTTCCACTGTCGAATTAACTTAAGATATCAGAATAAAACAAAGTTAAATAGGTTCCTTTTCTATAGGATCTGTCAGAGTGTAAAATGTCAATGCACATCGTGTAGAGGTAAGAGGAGGATGGGGTTTGCTGGAGCTTCTTAGAACAGTGCTGGGTATAAAATGTATGTGTGTGTGTGTGTTGTTGTTATTGCTGATATTATTGTTATTACGGTTGTCTTTGGAGCGCTTTTTCATAGAATTTCTTAGGACTAGAATTCCACTAGAACATCCTTTTGGGGAAGGCTGACCTACCCTCTCTTTGTATTAAGGGAACTCATTGATTCATATGACATTAATTAGAAATTTAAAATAACTCATTGGGGCTAATCTGACATTAATCTTTCCACCATTTATAACAATGTAGTTTGCTGGGAAATCAATTTGGCAAAACAAACGTCAGGGAGAAAGCTTAATTTTAAGCAACAGAATCTTGGAAGTACCCAGCGGCACTTTGGAAGCACCCAAGTATTTGCTTAAAAGTGTAAGCATGCCAGGGACAGCTAAGAAGCCTGCCTGAAGGAAAATAAAAAATAAAATGAGAAAAAGACCACCTGGACCCCCTTTCTGGCACCACTGCATTATCTTCATTTCCTTTCTTAAGATTTTATTTATTTATTTGACAGAGAGAGACACAGCGAGAGAGGGAACACAAGCAGGGGGAGTGAGAGAGGGAGAAGCAGGCTTCCCATCGAGCCGGGAGCCCAATGTGGGGCTCGATCCCAGGACCCTGGGATCATGACCTGAGCAGAAGGCAGACGTTTAACGACTGAGCCACCCAGGCACCCTCCTTTCTGTATTTAAAATCAGGACGCCATGTTTGTGATTCTGTCCGTGGGAACTAGTGATACAGCTCCCTAAAGTTCTTGTTTTTACACTGAGTTGTGTCGGTATTAAATCTCATTGTGGTTTTAAGGCTGATTTGTCATTCATCAAGTTCCCTTTGGATCCTTTCTTGTGTCCCAACCTGTGAGCTTGCCGCTCTTCCAAGCATCAGTCGACTCCTCGTCCTGGCCAGCCATTCCCACAGGAGTGCAGGGTGAGAGCCACGATCGCCCCCTGCCTGTCCTCCCCAGGCCATCATGACTTTGCCATGTCCCCCCAGGCTCAGGAGAGCCTTTCTGAGACTCCTAGACTATCACCTTTCTGTGTTGTTTCCAAAATCAACATTCTTCCCGAAGCCCTAACAGATGGTGCCCATTGTTGACCCTATTTCTATGTAGCGAGTCATTGTCAGAGAAGGGGCTAGAAGGGATCCGACAGGATTTTCTCCCACGTTACAATCATGATTCTCAGCCTGCATTTCCAAAGGAACCCTTATTTGGAATAAATTCTAATATTTAATCAAACATCAAACTTTCATTTACTCGTCAGTAATTACCACTAATGAGGTCTTCCTCCATCCCTTTCTTCTTTCCTTCCCTCCCTCCCTCTCTTCCCTCCTTCTCCCCCCCTTTCCTCCTCTCTTATTTCCTTTATTCATCGGGCCCAAGTTTGCCCATTCCCAGGCCCTGGGAAACTTCCCTGTGTCCATGTCAAATATAATAGCTGATGGCTCTTCAGTAGCATTTGCCGATCTGCCAACCAATGCGTGACTTTCCAGACTGCCTTTGGTGTTCTAATAAATCTGGTCAGAGAGAAGCGTCCGTTGTACTCTGGATTTATGACTAGTAGCCCCAAAGAAAGTTACAAATTCATAAACACACATTTCTAAGTAGGGTTTTCACACTGATTTTCTCTTGTCAACTTTAAGAAAAAAATATTTAAAGTTGAGTTTATTACAGCTTGTGAGGAGTTGGAAAAGGACTCAAGACAAATATTTTTGGGCTGAGAACATGTGTGAGGTCACTGTGCCCTCACAGTCTTCTCCTGGTAATGCTGCTGGTAATAAGAGACGGAAATCTGCAGTCTATTCCTGGAACCTCCTCTGACTCATCCTGTTATCCGGGGACGATTCTTATTATTTCTGCATTACTCTTCCATCTGTAAAATGTGGATACACGTTAATGCTCTAACCTTCAAGCATCCTTGAGTCTGGGGTGTTCTGCTGGGATCTGTCCTTCAGCAACTTCCGGGAAGCCACATTTGGAAGAGCGGCCAGGGGCCAGCCAGCCCAGGCATGGAAGGAAGTGGAGGGGTCACGATCTTGGCGGCAAGTCTAGGGTCATTGCAGAGGTGAGGGGATGTTCATCAGGCTACGCCCAGAAGGCCTGAAACACCTCCCAAGTTTAGGATCTGGGACATATGCCAAGTCATTAGTTGCATAATTTTTATAATGGCTTAGAGATGCTGAGGACATAGACACTTTGAAGCTTTTATAGGGTAATAGTTTCCTTTGACTTAATGAAACATGGGCGGACAGGAAAGGGCTTGGGGGTGGGCATCACCAGCGACAGAAATCCAGGTATGCATGCTCAGGTATTCGAGATCAGCCAAGCTGATTTCTTTATGCAAAGTCCTGGTTGTTTGCCCAGGGTGTCCCCCTGCAGTTGTAACTGTGGTTGTGTTGAATACTGTGAGTGAGAATGTTGGACATCTATCGAAGCAGGGACAATGAGAAGGCTCTTGGGAAACATCACTTCTGGCTGGAAGGGTGGGGACAGGCATATGGACGTTTGTCCCATGGCACATGATTAGAGATCATTGGCAGTGACTGGCTTTCATGATATGTAGCAAGTTTACAAGCAAACCATTCAATGACGCTGATAAGGACACTAGAATATTCTGTAGCTTCAGCGTATGTGACCAGACCTTATGGCAGTATCTGCTCTGGAAGTGAATGATTTTATAACGCCTGCAAAAGAATAAAGAAGTTTATGATTTAACAACGGCTTTTTATCTTTCCAGTTAATCCATTTAACTAAGAAATGAGAGAGAGATAAAATCACCATTTGTTCTGTTTGTTGTATTTCAGGAAGGAGTTGATTGAATGCAAGTCCAGGACTGAATCCTTGTTAAAGGGATAAGGACAGAGAATTCATCTCCAGGGTCCAAGTACTTGTTCTGAGCAAACGATATACTGTAATTAAGCACTAATATACGAAGCACCCAGAGTTTAAAATGATTTTCGCCAATTAATTCTGATTAGCATGTGAAGACCATAAGGGCAAGAATCATTATCCACTCAAGCAGTCCAGAGAGGCTGCTGCAGGCCACAGGGTCACCTTGTACACCTGCCCAGACCCTCTGGGTCCCTCCTCCTCCAGAGCCATCAGAGCCTGAAGATGCACAGAGACGCATGGGGCTTCCGACTGTACCTCGCACCGAGGGGAACGTGACGGTGGGACTGAGCCCTGCACAGTAACAGAGTCCCTAGGAAGCCTCGCTCTTCCTTCTCTCTTCTGGAAGCCTTCTGTGGGAGGTTTAGTAACAATGCTGCTATGCACTGAAAGCCGGCTGTGTACTGAGTAACAAGAAAACCCCACTACGTATCATTGGCTCAGTAGCCCTGTGACACTGGTAGCATTAAAACCCGGGTGGTGTGTTATGTGCAGCAGGTAAGCGTGGGCCCTCGGAGCCAGATCAGCTGGATTCAAATCTCAGCTCCGCCAGCTCTGGGCTGTGACTTTGGGCACATTTCTTGGGTCCCAGGTCCTCATCTATAAAATGGGGATCGTAGAAGCTCCCCATCTCATAGGACTGTTATCATGATGAAGTTGTATAATAAATGTCAAGTGCTTAGCTTACTATCGGATAGTAACTTTTTAATAGGGGCGGATGGCATGACTGGCTGAGCTCTTTAAGAACAGGAATTCAGAGAGGAATGAGCTTCTGTAATGCTGGCGCCCTCAGCTCAGTCAGGGAGCCTCCCAAGGAGGGTTTGTAGACAGGCTTGACTTCATGTCGGTGGCTACTGTGGGGTCCAGTGTAGGCGGAAGCTATTCGCAGCCATTTGAAGTGTCTGCAATGTCTTACAGGACACTCAGCTACGTGAAGTTCCCGTGGGTAGGGGGAGCTGAGTGCCAAGCGGTATGGGTTGTATCTGGACCGATCCGACTTTGGCTGGAACTAGACTTGCTTTAGGGACTTCGGGTAAAGATGGACAAGATGTCATTAACACAGACCCTGGCTTGCCACTTCTTGGACCCTTAGTTCCACATGTGTGCACGTGATTTATTAAGTCTGTAATGCAATCAGGGTTTGTTAGAGTAAATAACATCCATTTCAATTTCTGCTGAAGAATGACCTTCTGTTGTACTAACAGATGCTGCCCGGAGCATCGGCTCATATATCTCCAGGTACTAGGGAGGTGCCGCGTGCACCCCCGAAGGATAACGCACCACAACATGGATGAGATGAGCGGCAATGGGCAAGAAGTGGGCAGGAAGGAATGTGTGAAATGCAGCTGCTTTATTGGGGCAATTTTCCCTTTAGTTGAGTTATCTGCAGAGGCTTTTCAAGTTGAACAAAAAAGACAAAATGAAATCCAATATGCTTTGGGACAAACAGGGATACTAATTAAGTATTTCTCTCTTAGTAAAACCATTCTGATTGTAAGAGGAATGGAGGCTCACGGAAGAACATTGAAGAAAAACTAGAATTATAAAAAGAATAAACAGATTCTTCTGATACTATTTTTCTTCTAATATTATTGGAAGAGTTTCTTCTAATATTATTTTAATGGGTGTATACGCATATACATTTATGGGGGTGTAAACAGGGACTATGCAATGTGAAGAAATTTCCATCTTTCTTTTTTATACATAGCGCATATTGTAAATGTTTCTTCATGTCATTCGAGAATTTAAAAAACATGGTTTTCGATGCTTCCTTACATTCCATTATATATTGGAGTGTGACCTAGAAAATCAGTATCAATAAGTTTCTTTAAATTTTTCACTATGATAAGTAATGTGGTAATGAGCATCCTTTTCTATAAATCTTTGATTGTGTGTCCCTTAGCCATTCGCTTTCCTCCATTCCCAGCCCTGCCTCCTGTGCAAGCCACTGTCGGCACTTGCTTCTTCTCGGAAGTCCCTGCTTCCATCCTGGCCAGCACCACCTAGCACCCAGCATCGTCGTTCAAAGATGTGAATCAGATTACGTCCATCTGCTTAGCCTGTTCTACATGCCTTCTAATCACCTGAGACAAAATCCACACTTCTTACCCTGGCTCACGGAGTGCACTGTTGCTGCTTTGTCTCTGTTCCAGCCTTCTGCAAACAGTCAAGGTCATTCCCGCCTCGGGGTCCTGTGCCAGCTCATCCTTTGTCCAGGCGCCCTCCCTTCCCTCGGCGGGCTCCACTATCTGCAGGTCTGTCTGAATGTCGCGCTCTACCCCATCACCCTGTTCTGACTGCCACTCATTACTCTGGGATTTTTTTTTTTTTAAAGATTTTATTTATTTATTTGACAGAGATAGCAAGAGCAGGAACACAAGCAGGGGGAGTGGGAGAGGGAGAAGCAGGCTTCCCGCGGAGCAGGGAGCCTGATGCAGGGCTCGATCCCAGGACCCTGGGATCATGACTTGAGCTGAAGGCAGACGCTTAACGACTGAGCCACCCAGGCGCCCCTCTGGGATGTTTTTTAATCAGTGGATATAACCTATCTCGAAGCTCTAGGAGAGTCGGCTTCATTCACTGCCCTGCTTCCGATGCCTAGAGTGGTGTCTGGCTTATAACAGGCCCTTGATAAATGTTGAATTAACTAAGGAATGGGCGAATAAACTCCTTTAATGTTGCTCTTCCTGATGCTATGCCTTTGGTGATGTGGTTCTCTCAGGCTGGCATTCGCTAATCTCTCCATTCTGCTTTTTGGGACCATTTCTAAACTTCCGTCCTTCACGGCTGAGGCAGAAAGCCTTTCTCAGCCCTTTGGCCTGACGTGCTCTGTCCGTTCTTCGAGGCCTGCAGCACCTCGTGCTTCTCCGATTCACCTGGTCCTCGCTGTGTACGTCCTGGTCGTTGATGTCTCTCATTACCTCCAGTAGAATCTCGGAGTCTTCGTGACACGGAGGGCATGTTTCTCAGCTGTTTCTTCCGCGGCCCCCGGTGGTATCACACAGAGCGGGTGCTCTCTGAACATTTGCTTACTTGAAGCTGCTCTTGCTGTCATTGACTTGCGTGGCATTTTAGGCTAATAAAAATATTAAATGGAATACGCTCTGATCTAGCTCCTGTTCTCAAGAAAAATATTCCAACTTTGCCGTCAGTTAGGGCTTTATTGATTCTGAATTGGAGGGAGGTGGGAAACGGGGAGCGAGGGAGTCGGGAGTAGACTACGGTTTAGATCTGAGAACGTGTGGGAGCGAGTGTGTCTAAATCAGGGCTACTCCTTCTTCCCAACTCAAAACTCATTAGCATATCTATGGAAACAGTCCTCCAGCTTCTATTTTTCTTACTCTGACAAACCCACGTTGGCGGTGCTTGTTTCTCCATGGGTCTCCAAAGACTGTCAGGTTTCTGGTCTCCTGATGACTTGGGCTGCTGGTGGCTGAACAGCCGCGGCTGGTGACATCACTGCGGGGCGTCTCATCTACTTCACGAGGCCTGACACCCGGCTCTGCTTCCCCCTCTTGCTTGAACGGACGAGGGCGGGAATGTCTACAGGTAACTGGGAAGGCAAACCTGCAGGGTGGGGTGCACCTTGGGGTGGGTGGAGCAGACAGCCGGGCAGTTAGGGAGGGAGAGGAGAGGCTCTGACATTGTCCAGCGTTCCTTGAAATCTCGGTGTGCAACCTGACATCAGGGACCACGCCCTGCCCCAAACCGGCTCTACCAGGGCCATCTGGCACTCGACTCTACTAGAACTTTAACTTTGCTGCCAAAAGTTGTCTTTCACCGCACCAACTGTCTTTTACCTGCCCCGTCTCACACTCTCCCCAGGGCAGCTGATCCTAAGTACATTCTTTGCAGAAAACAGCGCAGATTTAGAAACCGTTTTTTTCCCCTCTCCTAATTTCCTTTGTATTACTCCATTGTCAGGTCTCCAGTACTATAATTTTATCTGCTACCAAGATGCCAAGGATAAAGCCATTTTCTCTGACACAGTCATTATTTTAGGGCTTCCTATAGAATTTACTCTGCTTAAACATGTTGTAGGATTGATTTTTACACTTCTTAATGCCTCGAGCTTTTCGCTTACAGCACATTTTTTAAAGGAGCAGAGATGAGACTCAGCCAATCCTTGGCTTCATGGTGGGGTTGGCCCTTCCCGTTGCGGAGGAGAGTGACAGCTGCTGGTGTCGGATGGAGAAGGGCAGGAGGGGCAGCGAGGCTCCTGTTACTCAAAGATGTTGGTGGACAATGACTGACAAATCTTACTGAAACACTGGGAAAGGATACAAATTTGCTTCCATTCTGTTAGAATATTCACCTTTTAAAAACATTCATTTCTCTCTTTCTGTCTCTTTTAGGAAAACCATCACACTCGAGGGGATGGGCAAGCTACTGCATGAGAACATTAAAGAAATGCATCCGTTAGTTATTGAGGGACTGAGGACATCTGACTGTGTGTGTTAATGGGTGGTGTGGATGGAGGAGCAGAAGCCTGTTCGCCCAGTCTGGTAAGGGACACCCAAGGGTGCTCCTGGAGCTTGAACAGGACTCAGAGGTCCTGTTTCACCTGGAGGTGGTGGTAACAACACCGACAAGGAGGACTAGCTCAGCTCATGTGTGTTGAGCGCTGGGTTCAGCTGTTACCTGTCTGACCTCGGTTCCCTTCCAAGGAGACAGTTACCATTCTTAGCTCATTTTAGAGAACAGGATATTTAAAATTGAAAGGTCAGATAACTTGTACAAAATAGCAAAGGTGTCAAATGATGGATCTGAAGTTGAAACCCAGGTCTGTCTGATTAAGGAGTCCATCCAAATTTATGACCACAAGTGTCCCAGGTCAAGGAATTGAGGGATAATTCTGTTTTTTTTCTTTTTGCATTTGGCATCGTGGGAGACAGATATGGTTGTCTGGGCTATTTGATAGAATCAGATTAACCCTGTATGGCCCGTGGAGCCTTTAGACCCTTCTGCAGTCCTGGCCGATGCCACATGCTGCTAACCCGACATGCGCTCCTATGTGGCCACTTCTCCACTGCCCCAGGTCATTTCAGGTTGAGGGCAGGGCAGAGTCATAGCTCTCTGGGCTTGTAATGGAGTGCTTGTACGGGGGAGAGTGGCAGGCAGAAGATGTCATGGGGCCAGATTAGAACAGGGCTAACATGAGCCAAGTTGGCCCACAGTTCCTGGAAGTCATATGTAAAACCCTCAGAGAATCTTTGGTTTCAGGAGTAGAAAGTGAGGTTGGGAAATGCTAAGATCCTAGGGCAGCTGATACCTTGGAGGCTGATTCTTGGCCAATGTTACCCTGAATTTTTTCAAGTTTATCGTGTCATACTGTTTGAAATCCAGAAGCTGACCAAGTGTTGAATCTTTTGAGTTGACTATGAGTTCTTCCTAAAAAATACCAAAAGCCTTTTGAAGTCAGGAACACATTACTGAAAATTTGTTTAAAAGGCTCTCTTTCTAACAGTGAAGATTAACTGCACCAAGAAAATGGCAGTTTTATTTGGGCAGAGGTGAAAGGAGACTTTCAAACATGGAGAAGGCAAGCTAACATTGATCAGGCACCTTCCTACCATGTACTCGGCCATATGTGGTGAGGCAGATGCTATTGTCTTCCATTTGATGGAGGGGGAAACTGAGACTCAGAGAGGAAGAGCAGTGAGTAAAAGAGGCGACAAGGTTGCTGGACAAAGAAGCAGCTAACCAGGAGAAAGCCATGATATGGAAACTTCTAGAAAGTGTCCATAGGAGAGGTCAGTAGTGATGACTCCCCTTTCTCTAGACTTCACACGAATATTCTCTTTCGCTAACACACTCTTTTCTCCCCTGCTTGTGCTCTCTCTCTGTGTCAAATAAATAAATAAAATTAAAAAAAAAACAACACACTCTTTTCTCAGTCAAGATTCAGTAGTCTAGGTTCCCATCTTCTTTTGTATTCAAACATGTTTCCTTAAAACATGCCTGTGCTGACTAGACTGGGATGTTCCAATGTCTCCTCCTACTCACTTATGAACCATCACTTAGGGCTGGCTCCCTCCTCATATGGTTGGCTTTACCCACTACAGGTTGATTATTCAAGTTTCAGTCTCACAAATCTCTTTAGTTTCCAAGTTCTTTTGGACACTTGATTTTCCCCTTCTGTGGTGATGATACATTTCTCTGGAGAGAGGGGATGTTAATAATTTGGGGTAAGCTGAAAGAAAAGAGCAGGGCTACCACAAATGGTTGTGACTTTCATGTACTGCAAAGGGGCATCAGCCATGGAGCATGTGGTCGTAGACATCAGCTTCATGGTCTGGCTCCTGCATCTGCCCAACACGGACAAAGAAGCTGTATGGACCTAACTCTAACAAGGAGATGCTATGTTCTACATGCAGCCTTGACTGTGGCAGCCCAGGGGAGCACGGAGTGCAGACGTTACTGCAGACCAAGCCCTGTACTGGCCCCCAGGGCTTCCTCCACGTGGGTGATCCCAGCTCCATTTCAACAAGGCCGCCATCTTAGGCAGCATTCTGTGTCCCTTCACTGGACACGTCGATTAGATTAAATATGTTGTATTTTTCTTCTCCATTATGCTCTTAATACAGTGTTTGAAAAATAATTACAGGAGGTTGTATTGATTAATTTTATCTTATTTTATCCACTTAGAATGCAACTGCCTTTTGAACTGTATATGGAAATTTAAGGAGCATGATATGGAAATTTTTACTTGGAGTTCAAATCTCTGGCACTTTGGTCAGCAGAATTTCAGTAGGAGTTGCATGATGAAATTGCTCCCATAAAATTCTGTTTTGGCAAACACTCACTCACTCAGTAACTGTACCCAGTACAAGTCAGGAACTGTGCCAGAAGGGTTGGGGATAAGGTGAGCCAGAGAGAGTCCATGAGGAAGAAGCAGTTGTCTTATTTTATATATATTTATTCTTTCATTTGTGTTTATGAAGAAAAGTGCAATACTGCATTTATTGTATTTGGAGCAGAGTTTCTCAATTGTAGCACTAACACCATTCGCGGCCAAATGATTCTCTGCTGCAGGGCTGTCCTGTGCCCTGTAGAATGTCTAGCAGCAGCCCCAGGCTCCACCCATTACAAGCTAGTGGCCCTACCCCAGTTAGGACAACCAAAATTGTCTCCAGATCTTGCTAAATGCCCCCTGGGGCACCAGTTAGCTCCGGGTGAGAACTCCCGATTAAAAGGGAGTTAAAGGGACATTTTGAGGAAGTCCGTGGCAGTAAGTGGAACCCAGCAAGGGAGTAGGGGTAGCATGTGGGTGCCAAGGGGGAGCCCAGGGGTCTTCTCCAGGCAGGAAGAAAGAAGTACAGATGGAACTGACCTTAGGAATAAGAGGTCATTCTTTAAATAAAAAGAACTACCATTTATTGAGCACTAAGTTTATGTCAGTGTTTTAAATGCATTACCTCATCCACCCATTTCACAAACATGAAGACTGAGGCTCAGGGAGACATAGAGACATGGTTCAGGCACAGAGTTGTATCAGTAGACACAGGTGCTTCTCTCTGGACTCCCAATCAGTCAATATTCTGAAACTGGATCTACTCTTTGTGCCAGGAGCTAGTCTCACCACCCCCTTGCCTTGTCAAGACCCCAAAAACAATTAAGATGAGGGAGTGGGGAACTGTACATTTAAGACAAAGGTGTCATTTGTCATTTAAGAGACAGAGATAGGAGTTAAGGCTCATGGAAGGGAAAACAAGTCGTGAAGCTACTTGCATTACTCTTTTAGGAACATCTGTGTGTTTTCTTGATGAGGACTCCTGGCTTGTAACGTCAGTGCCTGTCACCTCAGAATTAGAGTCAAAATCTTCACAATGCCTGTCCTCCTCCACCTATCAGCTCGCCTCCTACCACCCACCCCCTACTCAGGTCACTCGGCTTGGGTTCCTGGAACCTCCAGGCCATGCTGGGGCCTTTGCCCCGGAGGATTCATTCGGCTGGAACATCACTCCTCAGCTGGCTGGCTGGCGAGCCTCTCCCTCCTCCAATAGCTGCTGGAGGACTCTCCCTTTTCTTCACGGCAACGATCTTCTGACTTACTGTAGCTTCCACTTACTTCACTTACTGTCTGGCTTCCCTTTGTAGAATGCAAATTCCGCACAGGTGAAAAGTGTTGTCTGTGGTCCTCACTGCTGTGCACCTTAGAACCGTGACCAGCACATAATAGGTGCTATTCAAGATAGTGTTGAATTGAGTAAATTTCCTTGCTGGACAGGTTGGTGGGCTAAAATGAAAGATGCCTGGGAGGGGTGTGTCAAAGTGTGTGAAGGAAGCTGAGCTCCATCTTGAGAACCAGATTCTATGCCTTTCTCTTTGGGTGCTTTTCTACCTGCGCAGTGAGCCAGGTGGTTCTGGGAAGAATGCTGACGATGTGACCTGGTTCTTTTCTAAGCAGTCATGGTCTGTTGGATCTTTGTGAGTTTGAGCTTGCCTTGGCATGAAAAGAATAATCACATTTGGGGAAATAAAAGTAATTACTCCATATTGCTTAATACATCTAATAACTGTTTAATAAAGGATATAAAAATTTCCTTGCTTTTCACCTTAGTAAATGTCACTCAATCTATAACCTAATTACTTCAATTTTCCATTTAGAAAATTAATTCATTCTGAAGGCATGAAAAAGCAGCTGAGAAATTTTCCTTTCTGGCTAAAGACTTAGAAACTCAGATGAGTTCAAAGACCTGCCAGTCCTCAGATGTCAAGAGCAGAGCTTTCAAGTTGGCTAAATGGACTTCTACTCGTGTCCTCACTCCTTGAGCTTGACCTGAAGTAAAACAATTAAAGCAGATACAAGAGTCTCAGGCTTCTCTCTGTCCTCTTCCCACTTTCAATTTCTTCCTGCAGGGGACTCGCTCGATACACAGAGATCTTAGCCGTAACATTAAATCAGGTAGGAAGGATCTTGTGTCTTATATCTTAGTTTCCCCACTTGTGAAAAGGAGAAGAGAAATAAAATTAATTGTGTCAAGTACCTACTGTGTGCTACACATCGAGCTAGGCTTTCTACACATCTTATCTTATTTACTTTCCATATCTTGGTTAAATGAATAAGTGAACAGATGAATAATGAGCATATAAATATTGTCTAATATTTATGAATGCCCACTATCTTCCAAGTGTTATGCTAAGTATTTTATATAAGTTTTCTCGATTCCCATAATAACTCTATAAGAATTGTGATTATATTATTAGCTCCATCTTCTAGGTAAAAATGTGGGTGTTTAGTGAAGGTAAATAATTTGCCCAAATCACTTAACGTATAAATAGTAGAGCTTGATCTTGAGGTATTATTTTTATCTGGTTGAAACAAAGCTCAAAAGTTTCCAAGACCATTTTCAAGATCACCAAGCTAGCATGTGGCAGATCAGCCTACAAAATATTTCTTCGTTACATGACACACTCATCTTCTTCAAAGCGGTTTCATGCAGCCGACATGATGCTCCGTTGAACGCTGAGATAAGCCTTGGATGCAAACTTGGGATGGCCTGTCAAGAGGCGGGCTCAGCAGCATGCCTGTGCTGGGGCAGGGCTGAGATGCGCAGCCGTGGGCCTCTCTGTGCTAGACCCACAGTGCCGGGCTTCCTGCTCGCTTCCCACTGAAGCTACTCTCCGTCCTCAAACGTGAGGCCCAGGGAGCAGATGGCTGAGGGAAGAGCCGCCTCACAGCGATATCTATGGTTCCTACTTGGAGCAGGGAAGCTGTCGGGAGGCCCTTTGAGAGCTGGGCAGAGACAGAGAAATCCCCAGAGGCCAGGAGGCTGGGGTGCCCTGTGGATATTGACATGAACATATCACCTAGAGGTGACCAAACCTGAGACAGGTGTTTTGCTTTGAAAAGAAGCAAATTCCCTCTTTGGCAGTGCTTAACCGTACTAACCCCAGCTTCCAAGCTTGGTCCAAAGGAAGCTCCAGGGGGCTGGGACTTGGGGTGGGAAGTGGCTCACTGTGGGCTAGAGGGGCATTATCATACCACTGCAGCCTTGTTCTAAGAACTGACTCACCCAATACTAATTACAAGTTTTCTCTGGCTAAGGAGACCTAATAAATCTTTGGCTTTTTGTTCTTTTCACCCAGTGATAAAAATTGATTGTGACTAAGCCTGAATGATACTTACTTTTCTCCTTTCTGCTCCCTCTGCACAGTAAGGGCAAAGTCACCAAGCAGAGGAACTTCCTGCATGTCTCCCTTGTTCTAAGTAGACGTTTGTTCTCAGGGCCCTATTAGCACAATCCCTGCTTTGACCATCCTGGGTCCTCAGTCAATACGTAGTACTAATATCGGGATGATGGTGATGTCTAGCTGATGTCCACAGGTGGGTAAAAGAATGATGTTCCTTTCCTTAAAGGACCTGGCACAATTCCTGGGGAGGATTTTTTAAGGGAATAAGGAAGAGCAGCCGTGGGGAGGCTCTGGTTTCCCGGGGCCCCGCCCAGGTTGCTGTGAGAACACGGTCACTGCAATAGGATTTGACAGCTAGTAGAATTCACCATAAGGTTCTCCAGGGGGACAGGGTGTGTTTAAAGAAACCATGGATGGAAATACAAGGACCACCTCTTTCTCCCTCTTGAACTTTAAACACGGATAGATCAATGGGCTTTTGTTATTAAAAAGGATAATCAAAATGCTTTTCCCGAAAGAGCAAAGTTCTTTTCAAAGTAGCATGCATCATTCACTTCTAGGAATTCCTGGTGAGGAAGATAATGGGCTTTCCCCCTTAATTTTACAGATTTAAGAATTCAAACCTGCACAAGGTAGCTGCAAAGACCGATGCGGGAAGTACTAGTAGGTTTGAGCCTTCTTTACATGGACCAATGGGCTTGTCCCCAATTCACATTGCTTATGGCAAATGCTTCCTTTGTTCTTGTCGGGTTTCCTAAGATTCTCCGATGAAGATGTTCACCAGTGGAAGTTAAAGGATAAAAAAACGCATGAGATTGCGATGAGACAAGGTAAACTGAGCTTGGCAAGCAAAAAAAAAAAAAAAAATGTTATTTACTGAGATGGGGATGAGAGTACAACACACATCTTTAATTTCGCAGTTACATTTTAGGTACAGCATATGTTCAAAAGTTACGAGCTTTAATATTTTAAGACTCAAAGAAAGAATTGTAATTCATTTTTGTTCATCAGGATTGTGAAGCTGCCAGGAATCGCGTGGGGTGCTGGGAATAGCAGTTCATTGTGACAATAGGAAACTGGCCTTGGGTTGAGCATTAGAACAAGCAGGTGACTGAGTGTCTGGCAGGGTCAATGCCTCAAATGTGGCATTATTTGAACTTGTTCCATTTCTTGGATGGAATAAGACTAAATTTTATCTGTTTGTATTTTCTGTTTTTATGTTGAGAACTTATTAGTTTTTAAAGAGAATAATGTGTGTTATAAAATAGACAATGTATACTTTGCCTCCTGCTCAAAATATATGTGGTAGCTTTGTGAATGGATGTTTACTCTTAAGGAGGGAAGCGGGGCATTTGGTGAAGGTGGAGGGACATGTGTGGGCGGCACATGGCAGAGTGCTGTGATGTGGCGGGAGCTTCGGGAACCATAACTAGGATAATGTTGATGTTCTATTTGCCTTCTTGGTTTCTTTCTTTTTTTTTTTAAAGATTGTATTTATTTATTTGACAGAGAGAGAGACACACACAGCGAGAGAGGGAACACAAGCAGGGGGAGTGGGAGAGGGAGAAGCGGCTTCCGCTGATCAGGAAGCCCGATGCGGGGCTCGATCCCAGGACGCTGGGACCATGACCTGAGCCGAAGACAGATGCTTAACGACTGAGCCACCCAGGCGCCCCTGCCTTCTTGGTTTCTAAATAGCTTGCATTCTATTAAGTTGAATCACATGAATCGGTTCTATTTGCCCATTTCTGATCTATAAAAATAGGAATTCCATACAAATCAACCTAATAGTAATAGGTTATTGTAACTGTAATGTATAAGCATAGCAACAACCTCCTAATAGTGATCTGTGGTTACCCGGCCCCAAGAATCGAGGTGGGTTAGAATTGTCAATAGAATCCTTTGTGGAAGAGTTTCCCGGGTCTTCAACAACCCTGCATGTCCTGAGTGGTGCAAGGCAGAACCCGAGAACCTCTGGGGAAGAGTTGAGTAGACTTGGCCAACCCCACCCTCCATTGGAGGCAGCGGGAGAACCAGCCCTGCTGACAGTCTCTCCAAAGCTGGGGCAGAGGCAAGGTGGAAACATCGTCTCTAAGGTGGAAGCAGGTAGCTTCACCATGGGGGTGTGTGATGGGGTGGTTACTTGTGGATAAGACTTCCAGGGAGGGAGGGCTGGGTCTCCCTCCCTTACTCTTGCTCACTTTAGACTTTGAAAGGCCAATGCTCAATTTCCTTCAACGAGGGGCTTCAGGGCACCTACATTATCTCTAAGCCTCATTACTTGCTTGAGGGTATTTTGGCGCAATGCTAACTCCTCAAGCAATTTATGCCCCCAAACAATATTCTAAAGCTCCGCTAATATCTGTGAAGATCCATTGAAGAATTGTCATTTTTTTCCAGTCTATACGTTGTGAATAATATATGCAAAACTATGTTTTCTTGTGGCATATTTCTGCATTGGACTTAGGAGCATTTTGAGGTATGTTTAGAAGGTATTTTCTAAAAGCAAGATATTCTCCAGAAAAGGTTCTGCAAAATCAACATTGATTGTCAGGGTGAGGCATATAATATGCACCTTACTAGTTTTTTTCTCTATCAGAATCAATTCCAGACCAATAGACACAACTTTGAGCTTTAAAGATTGGTGACCTCCTTAATATCTTTGGCAAAAGGCCTTGGGAAAAACTACTGCAGAGGATTCTCTATTGTTGCACCTCACACAGGGAAATGACTTCCAACTTGCTGTCTCTGAGACTTATCAGTATTGCTGCCCAAAACCATAAGATACGCTCCTCTTGACCTTTTGAGTGCATGTTTTAATTATGATAATGCTACCAGCTGTAACAGGTTTAACAGGATAAACCCTGAAATTTTAGTGGCTTAGCCCAATGGAATTTATTGCTTATGCAATAGTCCAACAAGTGTGTTCAGGGGATGGTTTCCCACACAGTGATTCAGGGATACCAGCCCCCTCCTTATTGTGACGCCATTATTTTCTGCATGTGGCTTCCAGGTTCACCGTGGGAAGGGAACAAAAGAATAGTAAAAGCACATTAGCTTCCTAATCCAGCCCAGAAAGACACACATTATTTCTACGTATGATCTCTATTAGTAAGAACTAGTATCACTGTTCCATCTGGATGCAAGAGGAACTGGAAAATTAGTTCCCTTGCAGCAACATTGCACTGAGGGGAGCGCGCATCCTTGTTGGACCGCTGGCTGTCTGCCACAGTAGAATATAATTCTTTTGGTTTGTTACCATTAAAGACTCAAGATATCCTAATGACGTGTGCTTGGGATTTTTTCTGAAGGATGATGAAGAGCATACATTCTTGAAAAGTTGTTTCCTCTTGGAGAGTCGGCCTTCTCCCAGATAGGCACACCCAGATGCATGGGTGTGACCCTCCATCTTCCCTGTAGGGTCTTACTTTCCTCTGACTTCTTTTGCTTCATTGACTCTGGGAAGGAGTCACCTGCCTTCATGTTAGAGATGGCAATTCTATTAGAAATGTCACCTTTGATTTCTGTGACATATAGTGATTCGGTATCATTAGGGAGATGCTTCTCTTGGGCCATTATAAATGTCAAATTTGGTTCAGTCAGAAAGCACAGTTGGAGGAATTCACTGTGAATGCTGCATGCAAGGTAATCCCACAAACTCATCTAGGAAATCTCCAGTATCGCATGGTTGAGATAGTTGACATGGCTTTTCAGTAACTCAGGGATGTCTCCCCAGCCTATTGATTTCATTTGCAGAATTTGAATCTCTAAACAGTGATTGCTGGCTCTGGTTAAATGTGTGCCATAACTCTATAAGTGCGTTAAATATTTTATTGTTTTGTGTAGCAGAAACATGGAGGGATATTCATGGATAAGTGTAAGTGGGCAGGAGCTGAAGATTTGAAATCAGACCTTGTGACCTTTTCCACTTTAGTTTGCACATCCAGTGTGAATACAATAGTGCCCGTACCATAGGAGAGTCTTGAGGACCGAGTGAGGTAATGCGAGCAAAATACTTAGCCCAGGGCTTGGCACATTGTAAGCGCTCAATAAATAGTAACTCTTCTCTTCCTCCTTCTTCTGTATTAGCATCCTATTGCTGCTCTAACAAATGACCACAAACAAATTTATTATCCTACGGTCCTGTGAGTTAGAGATCCAACATGGGTTTCACAAGGCTAAAATCAAGATGTTGACAGGGCTGGTTCCTTCTGGAGACTTCTTACCTTCCAGCTTCCAGAGGTGCCAACATCCCTTGGCTCATAGACTCTTCCTCCATCTTCAAAGCTAACAACAGCGGGTGGGGTCCTTCTCACACCACAGTTCATGGCTCTAGCCTTCTCTTCTACCTCCATCTGCCATTTCTGAAGACCCTTTAGACTACACTGGCATGCCTGGGTACTCCAGAATCATGTCCCCACATTAAAGTCAGCTGATTGACGACCTTAATTCCATCTGCCACCATAATTCCTCCTTGTCAAGTACTCTAACATATTCACAGGTTTGGGGCAATAGGATGTAGACATCTTTGGAGGCCATTACTCTGCCTGTCATACCTTCTTCTCTTTGTTGTTATTAAAATGTTTGAACCCTTCGCATTCTGATACACTTGATATACTGCTCTGTCTTTCCTGTTTATAGAATGAACTCCTCTCAATACAGAAATCTTCCAAAGTAGTTTTTTGACGTCTAACTCCTGTTTTTGCTCCAAAGCAACTATTTTAAGCACAGTGGACCAGAATAGAGATAGTGCTCTATTATTTACCAGTGACTATTAAAAGCAAAATAATAATGCATATTACCATTTTCCCCTTTTGGAGATGCTCATGTCACTAGAAAATATGTTTCATTTGGAGCCAATATAAACCACCAATGGATGAGCAAACACTATCTGGGAGGCATTTATCTCTGCAGAACAATTCTGGATTGATGCTATATTAATTCTCTGCACTATGTAGGATACTCAAAATGACAAAAACAAAAATTAAAATGAAAAAACTTCCAGCGTTGTTGGCCTTGCTACTCTCTGACACATGACCCCTTCTCAGTGTGTTTGCATAGTTATCAACATTTTTGGCCATTTCAAAGGATGGCTCTGATGGCGGGTTTCCAGGCCATGGGGTAGAACAGGGTGTGAGGGCTCGAATGGGTCACGTATCAGGGCTGGTCCTGCCATCGGTATTCATGGCCATTCTTCCCCTTCTCTGTGTCCTTTCATATCTCTTCAAAGGGACTTGAAAGGTAGTTCCTTGCACAGAAAAGGTACTCTGCTCAGTGGGAAGGTGGACCAGTTTCTTGGCATTAGGCATCTCTCCAACTCTTGATACCCACCAGTGTAGAGCAGACGTCTCCCGGCTTCTGTCCAGTTTCCTCCCGCCTGACTCCCAGGCCTCTAACTTCCTCCATCCTCCCCTCCCCAGCGCCGCTGCAGGGGATCCTCCTGGCCAGCCAGGGGCCTCTGGGAGGAGGAGAGCAGAGCCCTGTGCATGGCTGGGGCCGGGGGGGGGTGGTGGGAACCAGCCTCACCGGGGGCCGCAGGAAGGGACGGAAATTGGAGAGATGTGGATAAATTCCATTTAGCAAAGAACACAATATGGGTACAGGCACAGTGGCCTTTTCCACCGGCAGATTATCCCGGCAGCGGCTCTGCTGTGTGAAGAAGGAGGGAGAAAGGAGCCGAGTGCCGAAGAAAGGCAGAGGCGGGTGGTGGCTGCAATCAATGCTGTCCTTTGTGGCGCCTGACATTTGAGGGGCTTGTTATCGGCGATTGCCGGCTGCTTTATCTAAATGTATCTCCCCAGCTGCCAGGCGCTGCTGATAGGCGCGGGACGCGTGATGGCCCTGCAGATAGGAGCCACCTCCCGGGCGCTGGTGCTGTCACTCTCCAGCGGGGCCTCTCCTCTCTCTCAAAGGGAAGAGGCGCCGCGTCCCTTCTCAGAGTCCCAGCCATGCTCTTTGTTCCTCCGTGGCCTCAAGGAGACAGACAGAAAAACCCAACCCCCGACGAGTCAGCCGCCCGCTCCCAAACAAACAAAGGCTGTGCTGGAGGCAACCGAGCTCCAAGGAGGGACAGACAGACAGGAAGGAGAGCTTACCATTTCTTCATTTAGACCAGACGCTCTTCTCCAGTGTCTGTCCTTCGGTCCCGGCTGCGGGCAGCAGCTGTCTGGCATGTACGCAGCTCTCCTCTCCACTCTTCGGACCCACACATGGGTGTGTTCAGTTGGTGCCGGGTTTTGATCTTCCTTTACAAAGTCTAGCCTCCCTGCAGCTGCGCACCTGCAAACACGCCTACCTAACGCCATGGCCCGGACACATCGCCCTTGACCGAGCGCAGCCCCTGGTATCGGAGGCGATCGTAGGCTGGAGGACACTTCTGGGCATCTGGCGTGATCTGGGGTAGTGCCGCACCAGGGAAATTGAGAGGCCACCGCATGACTGTTAGGATGACAACGATCAAGACCCCCCAAAGACAAGCGCTGTCGAGGCGTGGTGTAAAGGGAATTGTTGCAGACTGTCCATGGGAATGCAAAATGGTGCAACCACTGTGGAAAACAGTCTGGAAGTCCCTCAAAGTCCTAAAACTAGAACTACCCTACGATTCAATAATCCCATTTCTGAGTATCTATGCAAAAGAATTGAAATCAGCGATCCTGTGATCGCTGCAGCATCATTCACAGTAACCAAGATATGGAGACAATCCAAGCACTCATCAGTGCAGAGTGGATGAAGAAAGTGTGGTATATACACGCAACCGAGTATTGCTCAGACTTAAAAAAGAAGTCGATTCTACTACAATAGGTAACAACGTGGATGAAACTCGAAGACTTTATATTAAGTGAATTAAGCTAATCATGCAATGACAAATTCGGCATGATTCCATTTATAGGAGGTATTTAAAATAGGAAATCCATGGCAGCAAAGAGTGGACGGTGGTTGCCAGGAGCTGGGGGAAAGGGGCAACCGGGAACACCAATCCACGGGCAGGACATTCCAGTGATGCGGACTGAAGGAGCTCTAGAGAGCTGCCGTACAACGTTGTGCCTGTGGTCAGCACTAATGTGTTGTACATATAACAATTTAAGAGGACAGATCTCGTATTAAGTGTTCTTGCCAAAAAAACAAAACAAAACAAAAAAACGGGGTCTCTAGCACTAGGCATCCTTTGTTTAAAACTTCCTGCTGTCACTTACTGTTGCAACCTCAGACAGGAACTCAGCCTTGCTGCCATTTCTCCGTCTACAAAGTAGCAACAATGCCCACGTTTTTAGCCATTGTGAGAATTAAATGAATCATCCCTGCCTGGTGCCTGGCGCGTAGTAGTTTCTCAGTATGTTTAAGGTATCATTATCTGGTCCATCTTCTTAGGAAGGGCTACACCAAAACTATTTTAAGTATGTGGTTGAATGTCTCCTCATCATTTGGATACTTCCAGGAAAAGAAGTTCTTCCAACACCATATGGATGAATTAATGTATAGCTAAAGTAATGAATTCTTACGCTGGTCTATTTTTACGTTCCTTGTCCTCTCTTGGCCCCACATTTGGATACTTCTCTCCCCACATTTAAAGTATGTCTCCTCTATCATCGATCAATAAGTTCTTGCATTATGTGGGCTGTTATAAAGAAAAAGAAATAGAGAATGAAGCAGCAGCGTGTTCTAGAGAGCCTGTGCACGGGGCACAGCAGGTGAATGGAGGGGGCTGGTCTCGGCGATGATGTCCTATAACCCTCCGCCCATGATCTGCGGAGGTTTCTCCTTCCCAGCTGAGCATGGCCTCTATTTTTCAAGACATGATTAAAATGATCTATGCCGCTTAAAGCTTTGGGGATCTGCGCGGAAATGTCAACTCAGAGATTGGCATAGATTTACACTTGCTTTTGGTGGTCGTGAATTTGTTAAGATAAACATTACTGGTGAAATTAACCATTTTTTCCCTAATGTGAATTTTTGCTGTTGTGTTGTCTGAGAAAAGCATCATTTAACACCAAAAAAAAAAAAAAAAAATAGTTCTAGAAGTCCATAGATAGAGCAATATTCATCATCTCTATTATCTGTTTAGCTACAAGGGATTCTTTGCCAAATATGATAATTAATTAGCTCTGTACTTGAACTCCAGCGTGATTGCCTCTCATTAGGGGCTGGAGTGGCCCCTGTGTGTGGCTGCTCAGCTGCCTCAGCCGGATGGTGCTTTGGAAGCTCTGTGAAGAAAAACAACATCAGTATAATTATAAGTAAAAAACAACAACAACAACAAAAACCACAAAAACCAAAGTCAGATGCTTGTGATGTACTTTCACAAGCTTGGTGTTTCTTTTCTTGAAAAACTTAGTAAATAGAAGGCTTGAGATGTGGGCTATTATTGAAATAAGAAAATAATACCCTTATGATCAATATCACTGACATAATTCTGGAGAAAAATAAAAACCGAGCCCTTTAAAATACATTTGGCATTTTAAAATGTATTGCTGTGCTTTGTTTTTCTCTAATTCAGTTTTCAACTTGGTTGTAGGATCTGATTTAGTCTGGAGCTGCTGTCTGCATCATTTTGTTATTGTGATGCTATGCTAGGGACAAGTGGAGCATAAAAGGCCATCTTTGTTCTCAGGGCAGCAAGTGTCCTGCAGGTTGAAGAAAAACAGGGGCGTCTTATTCTGCTGAACACTCAAAAGAATAAAACAAGCAAGTAGTAAAAGTGTAATCGTCTGTGTGTTTTTTAAAGAGATGGAGCCAGACTGTGCCCGCAATGTCCCTTCCCCCCTTGGCCCCCCAGCGCCGCCCCCCAGCCTCCGTCAGGGTTCAGTCCTCTCAGCAGAAAAGCAGAAATGCTCCTGGCCTGGCCTGCCCGAGTCCCCGGCAGATGCCCTCTGAGTCCCCTTTCCTCCTCACAGCCTCTGCAATTCCATGTGAGTGTCCACCCAGACATGCGTGGGCCACGTCACCTGCGGGAGAATGTCTGTGTCTGCAAAACCAGGGAGCAAGAGGGAGCCTGCTTCTCCCAAGAGCATGTTTACATCCGTCTGAACTTCACGGCCGCTGAAATATTTATGAGTTTTTGGTGTGTGTGCTGAGCCTGGCCGGATCACAGAAGCTTCAGTGGCCCAGTGGATGGAATTTGTGACCCCCCTCCTCCCATTCAGTTCATTCCCCCCCCTCCCACACACACACTGACACTGACATTTGTCCTAAACCCTCTCTTAATGCTGTGACATAATTCATTAGGACAGCCTTAATGAGCTGATAATTAGTCTGGTGGGAGGGGGCAGAAATGCCAGACTCAGAGAAAAGTCGAGCAGGCTGGGGCTTCTTAAAGAGCCCTGGGAGAGCTTTTTGTCAACAAAATGGATCACACTTGCAGGCAGTAAAACTTTCAAATGACCTTCATGTCAAAATATTAGGCTGCTATTTTTCGCTGGATGGTAGTTTCATAAACATAAAAAGCACACATATCATTCAGAGTGCAGAAAAATTTGTCTCAAATACATGCGGCTCCCCCCCTTTTTAGAAAGACTAATACAGGCTCTGTATGGTAGAGAAAATGACAGAATGTTCCAGCCTTTCTCTTGGGCTGAAACAGATATTTACAGCAGGCTCGTGTGCGCTCTTTAGCCCCCCACCCGCTCTCCCTCTTTAAAGGAAAACATTAAACTATGTACATGGACATAGAAGTAGATGGGAGAGAAAGATATAAATCCTAGAGAAATTTTGCTTATCTTCATTCAGGAAAATTGCCTACTGAGTTGCACAATTTACAGAAAAGGCAACTGCATTAATATTCGACGAGCAGTCAGAAGACAGAGTTATAATGAACTGCTGAAAGTAGCTTTTCTTAATGTGGAGAAAAAAATCACCATGACTATGAACAATAGATACTTTTCCTTCTCTGAATCCATTTCTTCTCAAGGTTAAACTTCAGGAAGGCAAATGGATATTTGATTTTGCACTGTCGAAGTGAGAGTTAGTATAACCACGTTCCCAGGAATGTGTAGTCTCTCTCCTGCTGGAGTTTTGGTGCAACACCCCCCGCCCCCCCGCCCACCCCCAATCTGGGAAGCATGAGGGATGTGGGATACATGTCAGCCAAAGCAGTACCGGAGGACTGATGATGTGCTCTGATTTGAGCTCAAAATCCGGTCTAAGCGGTGACTCAAGGATAAGGCACCAGCTTGGGGAATGAGAAACAATGATGAATGGAGGGACACAGAAAATCCAGTTACTGATAAAGATGAGAATAAGTAATTATATGTCATTTTTGAATAGTCCCCTGGTTACCAGTCAATAAAGATAATGCACATTAAAAGTGCTTTGCCAAGAAAAAGGCATTATATAAATGTTGTGTTTTATTGCTGCTATCAGAATTAAGAGGTGATTACTCAGCTCGGGTTTCAGTGGCATAAATAAGAATTGGCCCTGCCTCTTTCTGTCACCTTTGACGTTCCGTGTTCAAATAGAATTCCTTCCTGCCCTTAAGACAGGAATCACCAGATGTGCTGCTGAGTAAAGCACGGTCCACAGTCTCTACAAACAAGTGCTTGTAGAGAGTTTGTGAGAGCAAGCCTTCTTAGCACATTAATCTAGATTATGTCTTGGCAAATGGCTTTTTGTCATGGCCATTACTGGACTAGCCTGTGACATGGCCTGACGGCTGGGTGCTACCCATGTCAGGGGATTTGGGTCTAGGACGATAGATCTCCTTTCCCATCCAGTGCTTCTCAAACTTGGACATCCGTACAAGTCAGCAGCAGGGAGGGTCCAGGTGGGGGTCTGGGGGTCTGCATTTGTAACAAGTTCTCAGGTGATGTCATTGCTGCTAGCCCAAGCACAACGAGCCCTTGGCGTTTATAGTCATCTGATAGGGTTCATTTCACAAGACCAGCTTCTCAGAGACTGTTTCCTACCCAGCCCCCAGCTACAGTTTGGGTGCAGACCAGCCCCTGAGCAGAAGGGCACGTGGCTGGGAGGTCACAGTTCCAAATTACCAATCAACACCAGCAGACATCATCCAAGATGACCCTATCAATTTTGCTTTTCTAAACTTTTAAAACAGTAAGATGTTATATATTCTCCCAATATACTTTAAAATTTTTAAATTATTTTTTTATTTTTTAAAGATTTTATGTATTTATTTGAGAGAGAGAGAGCATGAGTGAGGGGAGGGACAGAGGGTGAGGGAGAAACAGGCTCCCCGCTAAGCAGGGAGTCTGACCCGGGGCTCAATCCCAGGACTCCAGGATCATGACCTGAGCCGAAGGCTTAACTGACTGAGCCACCCAGGCATCCCTCTCCCAATACAATTTTAGATTTTATAGAGGGAAGGTCTTTTTCCTAGTTGAACATGATAAAACTCTTCAAAACAGAGCATGAGTTTCTAATACTAGAAATAAATACACAGAGGTACTTCTCCACAGCCTGAGTGAGTAGCTGAGTTATGAGTCGGGCTAGGGTTTGGCGGTGTGAAGACATTTTAGATACGTTAGAGGGACTTGGTCTAAAGCCGGGGTTTCCCATGGAAAGATCTGTCTCTCCAAAGGGCCTGTTATGATCGCTTGTACCTCAAGTTGGGAGTTAGTCCAGACTTGTAACATTGTTCATTGGCTGAATTTCTTATTAGAAAAAATTTTTTCACATCTGAGCAATATCCTGTTCTTCCCTCAGCCATCAGCTTGCTACACATGTTGGGGTTCTTGCAACTGTGCATCCCCAGCAACCACCCTCATCTGGTTTTAGGACATAGGGTAGCTTGGGCAGCTTCAGAAACCCTGGAGTCACTTTCACACTAACTGAGGACTAATCCTGGAACCAGGTCCATGTCATTGGCTTGTACGGTGGATTCCAGTCCATGTTCTGGATCTCTCAATAATCATAGGCTTACCCATGGTGGCCCAACTGTAATCTGACTGCTTCTGTCCCAGGGCCTCGTTTTCAATTTATTTACATTTATAGGAACTTTGCTTGTCAGGGTATAACGGTCCTCAAGTGAGGAGAACTCTGGAAGAATATGAGCAGATATGATCAGGAACTTCTTTCCCAAGATCCTGAGTAAAGCTGTCTATATATTTTTAAGTGCAATCAGAGATTGGTTCCAAGAAAATTGCTCTCTGCAGTTTTTACTATACCAAATCTTTCTCACCAGCAGAGAAAAGTCAAGTAACAAGGAAAAAGCCCCCAAGTGGGCCTCAAGTTCTGATAATCATACCTTCATAATGTCCTGTCTGTTCATGCCTCATCTGGTGTAGCCAAGCTCCCGCATTGCCTCTGGGCCGCTCTAATCATCACCTGGACTTCTCTCGTGTCTGGGATTTTTCATGAAACCGAACTCCTTTTAAGTTTATCCTATCGAGTCTTTTGAGTCTGTGTTTCGTAAATGAGCACGTTGATCACATTCTACCAATGACTGCAAGTGTCCTCTCCTTCCTTCCTCACTTACGTTCCTACCCCTTAGTTCAGCTGAGTGGCTTCTGGAAGAAAGGGAGAGCTCAGTGAGCAGCTGGAGTCTCTAGCCCCAGGTGAACTTCAGCAGATAGCCTGAGGGGTCAAGGGGACGCGCTGGTTTTCCAGGCAGGAAAGAAAGCTGAGTCACTCCCAGGAATGAAGGAAAAACCCAGAGCTCAGCAACCAGAACCAGGTCGGGAAGCAGAAGCATCCACATCCATGGAGCCCTCGGCTCTGATGGCTGGGCCCCTGCAAAGCTCCATTCTGCAGAAAAGACCTCTCCACCACCGCCCAGCCACCTCGTCCAGATTTAGCAACCTCGGTGGAGAGAGGAAAGAATAACCCCCACGTTGACCAATGAGGGCCAGGCAAAGTGTCTGGCTCTGCCGGAGGGGGGGGGGGGATGCCCACCTCTTTGGCAGCACTTTGCTGGGCGGTGGGACAGAGAGATGAGATGGCAAGCCCAGGTGGCCTCCCTTAGGCTGTGAGCAGCAGCAGCCCCTACCGCTTAGAATGGAAGCGGGCTGGCATCCTACAGAAAGAAGGCGGGGCAGCCCCAGGATGGGATAGCCACAGCCGATATCCAACCCTGCCATCTGGACAGGAAAATGAGGGTTCACTTCTGTAGGGTGATCCTACGTTTGTAGGACCCCTGTGTCCTGAAGTGGACCCTGAATCCCAATTTATTGAATCCCGTTTATTTCCTGATGTCCTTAAAATGAAACAGACGCCAAAACGTGCTCCCGTTACTCTGAACGGCGATGCTCTGGGTTCATCGCAAGTGGCCACGCTTTAAGGTTCCGCCATTTCAAGGCCTCTGGCAAGGGGGACAGCCGGGATGATTTCGCTTTAACCAGTTCTTCCCAAGTCCTGGCTGCACTTTTTCGCTGGAATTCTCACTCTTTTAACCTGTTCTGTGGGGTCTGGCACAGAAAGCACCCCTGTTCCTGACTCCACCGAGAAGCTGTGCGGTCTTTGGAACACCGAGACTCATCTGGAAAGATTCCCCGTCTGACAGCTGAGCTGGAGGCCAGAGCAAGGTCGGTCCCCTCCCCCCCCTCCCCCCCCCCCGCCGTCGGGAGGCAGCGTCCTCCGCCCGCCCCCAGCCTGCGGCGCGCCCTCCCCAGACCCGCTGGACCGACCGCGTGGGCCCCGAAGAAGCCCTGTCCCGGTTTCTTTCTGCCCAGTTTGAACCTGGTTGAAAGCAGCAGCACTGGCGGCTGGGGCCTGATGTCCCCTGGGTCCCCTGGGGAGACGCCCACCCGCGCAGCCTCCGGACCCTAGCGGCTCTCGGGACTGGAAGCGAGGACTTTGCAAGGTGCCCTCGTTCCGAGAGACGGTGGCACTTACGGTCTCCGTGCCGGTGGCTCCCACGAGCCGGCTCCGGAACGTGTCAGCCCCCGCGTCCTCAGCCGGTTCCCCGGCTCTGGGAGGGGACTGGGGGGGCGGTGCCGGAGCTCGGTGTCTGGGTTCAGATCCACCACAGAGTGCCCACGGGGCCCGAGCGCAGGACGCAGACCCTTGAGGGCTGCCCACCCCGCTCCAGCGTGGATGTGAGGGAGGCCGCAGACAGTGGCTGTCACAGCTCATGGGAGAGGTCCATAACCGTGACTTTCCCGCTGCCCCCACGCCTCCAGCTCCCCCTCATCCGTGTCATGCTGTTAGCCGCCCTCCCGCCCCAAGCCCTCTCCCTCCCTCTCCTAGAGCATGGAATAATATTCTGTGCAATGTAGATTTTCAATGTTTGCTCACTGGATTGATTTCTCTCACCTTTTTTAAAGAGGAATTCATATTTTAAGGGCGGTTTTGGGTTCACAACAAAACTGAGAAGACAGCACAGATTCCCCACATGCACCTGCCCCCACACATGCACCTGCCCCCGCACATGCACCTCCCTCCCCACTTGCCCCCACATGCACCTGCCCCCACATATGCACTGCTTCTGCATTATCAACATCACTCCCTAGCTGATGAAACTATAGACACATCATTATCCCCCAGAGTCCTCAGTTCATATGAGGGTTGTACTCGTATACATTCTATGGGTTTGGACAAATGTATAATGACACGTATCCAGCATTATGGTATCATAGAGAGTATTTTCATTGACCTGAAAGCCCTCTGTGCTCCACTCATTCCTCCCTATTCCTTCACCCCTGGAAATCACTTCCCTTTTTACTGTCTTTATAGTTTTGCCTTTTCCAGAACATCATAGAGTTGGAATCGTATAGTATGTAGCTTTATCAAACTGGCTTTTTTCATTTAGTAATAAGTATTTAAATTTCCTCCATGTCTTTTCATGGTTCGAGGGCTCATTTCTTTTTAGTGCTGAGTAACATTCCATTGTCTGGATGTACCACAGTTTATTTATCCATTCACCTACTGAAGGATATCTGGGTTGTTTCCAAGTCTTGACAACTATGAATAAAGCTGCTACAAACATCTGTTTTTGTGTGGACATTGAGTTTTCAGATCCTTTGGGTAAATACCAAGGAGCACAATTGCTGGATCCTATGGTAAAAGTATGTTTAGCTTTGTAAGAAATTGTCAAACTGTCTTCCAGTGTGGCTGCACCATTTTGTATTGCCATCAGTAGTGAATGAGAGTTCCTTTCCCTTCACATTTTCACCAACATGTGTGTTGTGGGTGTTCCAGATGGTGACCATTCCTGTTCCTGCATAGTGGTATCTCTCTACTTTAATTTGCATTTCCCTGATGACATATGATGTGGAGCATCCTTTCATATGCTTATTTGCATCCTTTATGTCTTTTTTTGGTGAGGTGTCTGTTAAGATCTGGGGCCCATTCTTTTTGATTGGGTTGTTTGTTTTCTTATTGTTGAATTTTAAGAGCTCTTTGTATATTTTGGATAACAGTCCTTTATCAGTTGTGTCTTTGGCAAATATTCTCTTCCACTGTGTGGCTTGTCTTCTCACTCTTCTGACAGTGTCTTTGCAGAATGGAAGTTGTTAATTTTAATGAAGTCCAGCTTATCAATTATTTCCTTCTTGGATCATGCCTTTGGTGTTGTGCCTAATAAGTCATCATCCTACCCAAGGTCATGTAGGCTTTCTCTTACATTATCTTATAGGAATTTTATTTTACATTTAGGTCTATGATACATTTTGAGTTAATTTTTGTGACTGGTTTAAGGTTTCTATCTAGATTTGTTTTTTGCATGTGGATGTCCAATTGTTCTAACACCATTTGTTGAAGAGACTATCTTTGCTCCCGTTGCATTGCCTTTGCTACTCAATGGAAGATCAATCAACAGTGTTTATGTGGGTTTATTTCTGGGCTCTTGTTTCTGTTCCACTGATCCAATCTACACTTCTCTTCTTTCACCAATACCACACTGCCTTGATGACTGTACTTTATAGTAAGTCTTCACCACACTGATCTCATATCGTTTCCCCCTGGGTGCTTAAGTAGAAAGTGCCCTACACTTAAATAATATCAGCTTTTTGAGCTGAGAGACTCAATGCCATTATGATATTGATTTAAGTTTATCAGACGGCTGGGAGGCTGAGATTCTCTACATGGAAGTATATCCTTGACTTTTTGTGTGTTTAGAAGGACTACAGCAGCCAATAAAATTAGTAAAAAGGGAGAAGGCTTGTGTGTGTGCCTTTCTATACTGAGTTTTCATAGGACCTTTTGGGTTTGAGCCCATTCCTCAAAGATAGGAAGTGAGTAATTTGGAAAGAAAATAATCTATTTCAATTAGTTGTGAGGACAGCCCCTTCATGACACTGTTTAATGGAAGAGGTTGGGTTTCTGTTGTAATTGCTCTTTCGTTTTCTCCGTATCTCTCCCTTCATCTGTATTTATGTGTTTCAGGATTGTGCTTGACATCCGTGTCTCTAGAGAGTTGTCTAAGTTACATACACAAGAAAATCAGAGATGAAGTTGGATAGAAGCCTATTTGAAGAAACTGAGATTCTTTCTCATATCTCTGTTAAGGATGTTTTCTGCAGTTCTGTTTCAGATTGGGCTGTTTTGCTTTGGGACTGCCACATGGTTGTTCCCAATTTCTGCCCCCACTTTGGTAAATTATCCCTCAGAGTAAACCCATGGAGGATTTCTGCTACATTGGCTGCTGATCTGCAAGTTGCAGGATGGTTCTGGCACAATCTGTCGATATGCATCATTCGAAGCAACTGAACGCCTCTCCTTAGATTGTCCTCAGTTGGTGGTGCTGTGTACAAAAGAGCTCTTCCTTCCCTTAGTTCCAGGCAAAATTTTATGACATGGTTATAAACCCTTGGAAGTTGAACTCTTAATGGAGACATAGACTAAATCTCAATTATTGTGGTGCAAGGGTTCTTAAAGGAGGTTGTTGGGGGGTGAGTGATGAGAAAGGAGAAAGTCATGGTGCACATGATGACATGTAATCTGGGACCACATTAGAAGTAGTCACACAGCTGAAACCCAGGTAGGGAGGGCATGCAACATAAGTTACAGAATAAGTGTTAATTGTGTCTTTGAAACACTGAAAAGCATAACTGAATCTCCTGATTTTAGATCCATGGGTTGTACCTTAATCTCAGTAGAGCTAGACACTTAGTGCTGAGTAAGACAAAAAGTGGAGAAACCCTCATTGGTCAGTAGTGTTAAAATGAAATGAAGATCGTTTTTCCCCAACCCACATAGATGAAAGAGAGGCCACTGAATGGTTAAAAAGCCAAGCTGTGGTACATCAATTTTATAAACTCTCAGAGTTCTCAAGTTCTTAAAGAGATGACTTTGGACAGACACCTGAGTTCATTTATCTCAGAGTCACTTCTATTAAAAACAAAACCTGCTTCAGTGGTGTCCTCAAAGGCAGCCCTACCTGACTTGTATTTGATGCTGGTCAAAAGTTAGTGATGTTTAAAGGCACGCTAATGAAAGATTTTTGTATATATTACCTCAGTGAATTTCCTGTACCAGGAAATAAATAGAAGTCAAAGATTTTCCCCCAGTTGTGACATGAAAACACAAATAGAGATTGACAAGCACTCTGTACATTCTACCTTGACACTAAAGACAAATAAACTTCTTAATTCCTGAAAGAACATGGCTCAGAGAGGATTTATAAAAATTTTAAGTGACGAAATTCTGTTTTTAATTAAAATCTCTGTGGAACCCTGCTAAGAACTGAATTGTGGTCCCCCTCCCCACCCAACACACACCAATGTCATATGTTGAAGCTCTAACCCCCGGGGTGATGGTTTTGGGGGATGGGGCCTTTGGGAGGTGATTACATTTAGATGAGGTCAGGAGGGTGGAAACTCCCATGATGGGATTAGTGCACCTTTTTTTTTTTTTTTAAATTATAATTGACACACAATGTGACCCTAGTTTCAGGTGTTCAACGTAGTGGTTTGATAAGGGATTAGAGCTCTTTTAAGAAAAGACACAAGAGAGTTGCTCGTTCCCTCTCTCTGTGTGCCATGTGAAGACAAAACATTTAAGAAAGGTAGCCATCTGCAAGCCAGGAGGAGAGTCCACAGCAGAAACTGACCCTGCGGGCACCTTCCAGAACTGTGAGAAATAAATGTCAGTTGTTTAAGACCCCTGGTCTGTCGTAATTTTGTTATAGCAGCTCAAGTAGACTAATACAAACCCCAATACATAAAACAGGTTAAAGTGATACTTATTACACATAATTTTATATCATATATCATTATAGAGTTTATTATATATGACAAGGATCCTGTCATATAATTGTGTATTATATATTATATTTAAATGTTTTATAAGTAAACTTTATAACATTTACTCATGATAACATCAACTAATGATAATTCTAGTTAGTTTGATGTTGCCTGATGTGTTAAATTTGATTTATAACATATTAGAGTATTTGTGGTGTTTTTATGTATTTATTTTCATTGTCAGAAAGGTTTAAAATTCAAATATTTGCAGAATCTCAAAGCAGCTCTAGGAAATTTGGCTCTAGAAGTTTGAAAACAATTGACTGAAACTGTATGGGACTGCATTTAGGCACTTCTGGAAGGTGTTTTGAAGAGCCGTCTGGTGAGAATGTGGACTTGTGAGTAGAGTGGAGGCCACACAGCCTGGTGCGTAAGAACACGGGCTCTGTCTGTGAGGAAATGTGGGCCCCCACTTACTAGTCCCACTTTCCTGATTTGGGGCTTGTTGTTGGGGTTGCCATAATGTAATCTGACGGACTGGGTGGCATAGACAACAGAAATATTTCCTCACGGTCCTGGAGGCGGGAAGTCCCCCATCAAGGTGCCGTCCTGCTCCGTTTCTGCTAAGGCCTCTCTTTCTGGCTTACAGACCCCTGCCTTCTCTCCATGTCCTCATGTGGGTTTTCCTCAGTGTGTGAGTACTGAGAGCTCTGGACTCTTCTTCTTCTTAGACGGACACTAGTTCTAGCAGATTTGGGCCCCATTTAACCTTAATTACTTCCCTAAAGTCCCTAGCTCCAAATACAGTGACCTTGGAGGTTGGGGCTTTCACATATGGATTTTGGAGGTACACCATTCAGTCCACAAGAGGGGTGATTAGATATTTATCTCATAGGACTGGTGGGAGGTTCAAGTGGGTTGATATATAAAAAAGGCTTAGAACAGTGTCTAGCACAGGTGAATGCTTAATCATCATTAGCTGTGTTTTTATTAGAAAATCATGGCTTCAAAGAAGCAACCACATCCTTAATTAAGACAGCCAGCAAACATCAGGAAGCACTGGACACTTTCACGTGTTTCTCCTGGGTGCTGTCTTGGTAGAAGGCACCCCCGGGATCCTTGGGTGGGGGGGACCCGTGGAGCTGCTCCAGCCTTGGCAGCTGAGTGTGTCATTCTCTGGCTGTCTGCCCTCCTGTCCTGAGCAAAGAGGTCCATAATGCATGATTAGAAGGTGACTTGAATGGATGGGTGTCCCAGTCCAGATCTGCACATTTCAGATATACCAGGTAGGACTGGCCAAAGAGAGCTGGCAGCAAGCATTCAAGTATCCGCCTAGGGCTGGGAGCTGGTTCCAGCATCTTCTGTAGCTGTGACTTCCAGTGCAGTGCCTATGGACCTATGGTAAGTGCTAGATGAATGAAAAGTGAATGATGGTGGTTGAGTGACATCTCTTCTTTTAGTGACAGATCCTATAAGATACTAAGGATCATTGGCTGCTTCTTTTTTGGCAAAAAGGAAAAGAAATACAGAAAAGAAGGAAGAAAGAAAGGATCTGAGCAAGGAAAGAGGGAGGGAAGGAGGGAAGACAGGAAGAGAGAGAGAGAGAGAGGGACAGTAGGAGAGAGGGAGGTGAGGGGGGAGAGAGGACGAAGGACTCGCCCAACCATTTCGGAAGATAGAAGCGCTCATCGCTGCTCCAGGACCTGCTGCCCCAGGCTCACAGCTGCCTCACTTACCATGTCTGTCACCGGATTAATTACTTTCCTCTTTGACAGCCACTGGAGCATGCTCCCCGGGCTGCGCTGAGGTTGGCTCCACCCAGGTCTTCTTGACCACGAAGACTGAGCGGCCACCCTCAATGGGTGTGTGGACACACGAGGTGGGACATTAATTACCCAAGGCAGCAAAAACATAGACGGAGAAGGAAAAGCTTCTTCGAAGTTTCATTCCTCTTTCGTTATCCTTGTTGTGGGCTTTTTCTAATTGTGGAAAGCCTGGTGCAGAGGAAAGAAACCGAACAGTCCGGCTGGATGTGAGGTAGGACTGGGGATTCATGGGCAGACCTGTCTACATGTGTTTGGGCACCTTTCAGGCACATGGTGACCTGAGGTCAGGTGGCCAAGGTCCTGGGCTGAACTGAGCAGGTGGGCGCATACACAGACAGACCCACACTTCCACGTGTAACTTCGAGAAACTTCATGGAGTGGAAGTGGAAGGAGAACAGTCTAGAAAGCAAGGAACTTGGGTTCAAGATAAATACTTGTTCCTCACGGGTTTTGTGACCTTTGCCCATAGCGTGATTTCTTGATTTTCTCATCTGGAATAAAAAGGTTGATATCTCCCAGGCTCTCCTCTGGCCTCTAAGTCTTGTAATTATTTTACCCACTTTTACTCTTCTGCTGACAGGTTTTTCTCATTCCCAGAAGTTCAGAAGGAGGCACTGATGGAGCTTTGGAGAGCTGCAGAGGAGACACAGGATGCCGAGGGCTGGGATAGGGCTGGGGCTTAGACTTCCCTAGGATTTTTCAGGAACTTTTAGGCAGCCCAGTCAGGGAGATATTATACTCTCAAAATGACAGAGGTTAGCAATAAAAACAGGGGAATGAACACCAGTGAACAAACTAAGAACATGGCCGTGAAGGCTTCAAATGAAGGACGCAAAGACTCCGGGCTCTGTCCCCACTCCAGCGCCTATCCCCCCCCCCCCCCCGCCATCCTGGGGCTCCTACTGCCATCAGGTGCCCAGGGCAGACGTGGTATAGGTTGGTGTTCAGAGTACCGGACGCTCTAAAGGGAGGTAGAGTGTGATTGGCCAGGGCCAGAGTTTATACAAACCTTTGCAACACAGAAAAGAAGTTTGGGATTTAGGGGGTTAACATTCCCAGCAGCTTTTAAAAAATTGTCCCCCCAAAATGAATAATCAAAGGCATTTTGGCCACTTGGCCATTAATAGAGCAGCTCAATAGCACAAGAAATCACGCTGACGGTGTAGGGAGGCATAAAAGCTCTGAATTATGTATTAATATGTCATGTGCAAAGAGAAAGGGCTAAAGAAATAGTGTAAGAAAAATAAATAAAACCACATTAAAAGTGAGTATGTCCCATTTGGTCAGTTATGTCAAACGTGAAACAACAAAATCACCGCTTGGAAGTTAACAACAGTTTTAATTTTCCTGCTACCTTCTCCATTATAAACTACATCAAGGTGTGAATAGGGCCGAGGCTGAAGCATTGATTTTTACGTTCATATTAAATATACATATATTTTTAAAGAATTTGCAAGGTGGGATGTGTATAAAATTATTAAATTGGCACTCACGGCCCTCTCGCCATTGTTAGTTCCTTGAAGAAACAGCCCGTTCTATTGACACCTCTACCCTGTGGTGGTCAGAGGACCTGAGTGCAGGGTCTGCTCCAGATCTCACTGTGGCTCACATGCTTCCCTTGGGCCTTAATTTTTCCCATCTATGAAGTTGGTATCCAGTCTATGTTCTTATTTATCATTATTAACAATAGCAACAACATAATTGCAGTTGCTGTAGAGACTTGTATTCATCGAACTAAATATCCCCATGCGCATGAAGGGATAAGACCCAGACTATTAGGCCATGCCCCCCTCCCCATTTTTTGGAAATAGGGAGCTTGTTTTTTAAATGTGGTCTTGAAGAACCAAACAAAGCCCCTGTGTTTCCCTTTGTTGTTGTTCTGTCTATTGTTGGGCTGTACCTTTGGTTAAGTCACTAAAATTTTCTGTTAGATTTCAAGGAGGAAAAAAAATGTCACATGAATGCGAGGAACCACACATTTTGAAAGGCTGAGTGCAGTTGCTGTGGGGTTTAAGATAAGGAGTTTGATAGCTATGGGATGCCCAGATGGGGGTCTCTAGCGCCCCTCATGCAAGGTTCTTTTTTCCCACACCCTGCCCCTGTTTTTCCTCTTATTTCAACCAGACTCTGTCATGAAGAGCTAGAGGGAAAGGGGTGGCCTGGATGATAAGGTCTCTAAGGAATGTGCACTTGTGCCCTCTGCGCTGAAGACACTCCATCCCCGGATATCGGTGGCTTAGATTTCATTGTAGACTTTTTCTGCACTGGGAGCTTGACTAACACCATAGACAGTTGCTGTAATTGAATATGCTCCATTACATACCATAAATATGCTATGCTGGTCTATCTACAACATAATATAATAATAACGATGAGAGTAGAATTGCCATTCACGTTTTTATGGACATTTACTCTTTACCAGGTGTATTCACAGGCGTTGTTATCTTGTATTGATTAGGAAACTTCCAAGACTCATGTGGTAGTTCAGGTGGGTATTCTCAAGAGATTATTATTACTATTATTTGTAGTAGTAACTGTAGCTCGAATGGCTAGCTTTCCACTTCCAGTTAAAAAATAAGCAAATGATCAGCTGGTGTTACCCTATGTTGTTTTGTACTGTTATCACGGTTACTAATTTCCATCTCAGTTTGTAAAGAAGTACTGATCAACTTCATTGAGGTTTCAAATCCTCGTGACCATGTAGAACTACATGGAGTAATGACACAAGCTGTGTCCTTTTCCTGCATCATGTTCTTAAGGGCTGATTGTGGTGAGTAGACAGCATGAGATCTTAACTGGACTGGTTTCAACACTGCACAGACTGAGTCCGTTTTCTCTGTCCTTATTAGGTCTTCGATAATTGGAGATTCCTCGTTGACGTGTTGGGGTCCTTGCAATTCACTGTACTGTCAGAACAGGGGGAAAGTAAACTTAACTTTGGGTCTCAAGTTGGAATGGACAAAAAATTCCTACTGTGTGTGTGTGTGTTTTGTTTGTTTGTTTTTTTAGATATCGAGACTTAGAAATACTTGCTGTAGGAGATGGCTACAGTGCTGTTGATGGAAGACTAGATCTGGAATAAAAACTTTAAGCTCAAATCTTCGTATCATGGTGTTAGCTGGGAGACACTGGGTAAGTCACGTGAGCTCTAGAAGATTCTACTGTCTTCTCTGCAAAATAGGAAAATAATGACCAGCCTGGTTATCAGAAACCTCTGTGGTAGTGGGTGACAGGAGTAAACGTGGAAATAAACATGAAATCCTCCTGTAAAGTGAGACATTTGAGAGGAACGTAAACTGCTGTTTTCTCGGCAGGGACATGGCCCAGCTGGGGGCGGCGCTAAGAGACGCATTACCAGGAGATTGGAATATAGTAGTGGAAGTTGGTGCTCTGCTGATCTCATGGGGTTAAATGTGTTACTTTTCTTGCCTGTATTTACACTTCCCTCCCTTGTGATTATTTTTCATTAAGCCAGCCACTGTTTTATCTGGTCAAATTCATTTTTTTCCTTTTTTATTTTGAACCACCACATGCAAAATATCATATTCCTATAAGTATAGTTATATAAATACACAATACATACCCATTCGCCATGGCAACTGATTTAAAAGCTATCACTATTTATCTATATGCTTACATTGCAGGGTTTCTAAGACAAAAGCTGGCCCGCTTGTCATGTTTGCTACTATTTTTATCAGCGATGATAAATAAGTAAATAATTGAACTGTTCTCTGAAGTCTTTTCCTTGGATGAAATTATATTACCTAGGCAGGGCATATCCTCAGTGGGTTCTTGCAGGCTTATTTACTTACTTATTTATTTTATAATGCTGCTGCTGTTATGACAGGTCTGTGTGCGTGTGTGTGAGTGTGCGCGTGTGTGTGCGTGTGCGCGCGCGTGAGTGTGTGCGTGTGTGTATGTGTGTGTGTGAGTGTGTGTGTGTGTGTGAGTGTGTGTGTGCGCACGCGCGTGTGTGAAATAGTAAAATTACAGCTGGCCAAGCAGATAAAGCAGATAGCGGCCTGAGTGTGGGCTCCAACCTGCAGAAGAGGATATTGAGATGTCCTGACCGAAATCCAAATCTGTCACAATGGGGCAGAATGGTGGTAATTTCGTGGAATGCTCATTTGTGCTTGTACCAAATGTAATGTTGAGTGTTTTGCTCAAGATTGAAAAAAAAATCGTTACTAATGGCTGCTATCAATCATTCTGTCCTCTGTTTGAAACCTCCTAGCAGAGGGGAACAATGCAAAATAAAATGTGTTTAGTTGTAACAAAAAAGCAAATGCCTCATCTGAAAAGTTTTATTCACCCAAGAAATATCCTGAAAGTTTCATTTAGCTGACTAAAGAGAAAATGTAGTAAATAACTAAAGGAAAATTACTAAGAAATGCTTAAGGAAGGCTTAGGTTAGCTGCTTGGGGACTAGCAAAATAGCAATTAAGTTTATAGAATGAAGGGATTAAAAGGAACGTAAATGAAAAGTAGAAGGAAATGAACTCTGTTCTAATCTCTAAAAATGGCTTAAATAAAATGCTCATTATAGAACGGGTTTATGAGGCACACAGAGCTGCAAAGATTAGCATGCAGGGATTTAAAAGGCGAGCAACCTGCTTTTGACGAGGCTGACAAAGTGCTGCGTGGCGGGCTCCTCTTGCCCGCGTCTCTCCGGCCTGCGCAATAGGACTTCTGCTCCAAACCAAGCGACTCTTCCATTGTCGTCATCAGTATTGATTTTGTTGTTGTTGTTGTTTTTACAACTTCCATCTACAATTTATAATACTTACAAGTATCTCACGCACCCTTAAAAAGAAATTTCCACCTGATTCATACCTGGGTGAAAATTACACGCACCCACCCACACCCACACATATTTATATTTTAATATGTATTTATTTTTGAAAGTCCTTTCACATTAGAAACATTGTACCAAATAGTGAAGTGCAAAATGATTCCTGAAACAGAGTTATTGCAATTCGGGAATGGAAAGGAGATGATTAACCAAATGCGCCTCTAATCTTAACTCCAAGGTTTTCCGTAACTGGCGTTCCGTGAACCTCGTGCGCGCGACGGCTCGGGGGCTGAGGGATTTAACGTGGGAAGGCGCTGACGCCTCATGACTTACGGCCGTGTTCCCCGGTGAGCCGGCCCCTGTCTGCTCTGCACAGAACACGACGGGGCCACAGGGAGCCGCAGCCTCGTCTGGGATACGGGGAGCCTCGCTGCTCCGCGCCCCCGGCCCAGCGACCTCGAGGGGTGCCCGCCTGCCGTCCCGTCCAGGGCAGGGCGCAGGAGCCAGGCCCGCAGCGCGGTGTCTGCACGGGGCCGGGCGGCTGCTGAGTGCACATCAGGCTCTCAGGATACCTGGAGAATCCGGGGAGCCCTCCGGCCTCCCGTGGGGAGCTACTTGCTGCCTTGCCCATTTCATCACCGTAATCTCCCCTTTGGTTGGCTAAGCTCTCTTACTAGACAGACCCCTTTCTTGGTTCTGAGAGCTCTGCGGCTGGCCCAGCGCCCTGTAAAATCCTCCTTTCTGGCGGAGAGAGTGCTTTCAGCCTCCTAAGTGTCACACGTGCCATGGTCAGAGGGACTTCAGAATTGCGGGCGAGTCTATCCGGTCCAGAAATCTGTAATTAAATGAGCAGTAAAACAAGGAGACAAACAGGCACAATTTGATTCAATTAGACTTTGGTAACTTGGGATATGTGTGAAATCAGATATCCCAAATGGTCAGGGGCCACGCTTGCCTTTCACACTCCATAATGAAAGGATTCGCTCACTGGGTAAATCTAGGTTCCACGGGGAATGTTTACACCACTAAGGGCAGAAAATGTTTAAAAGTATTTAGGCGGTATCCATTCAGGTAACAAAGCCCGTAGGAAGCTCTGCGGGTAAATACTTTTTAAACTAAGTCATTAAAAAAATATGTAGAAGCTGTGAAATAGCATTTTTCAAGTTCAAATTAGTGAGGTTTCACTGAGTTAATAATAAACGTATGCCACTTTTAGGCATACATGTTATGACTTTAAATATTTTCTTATACCATAATGGAGGTTTGTTTTAACAAAAAGAGTACATATTTGTCTCCCATTTGTACACAGTGGGTCGGGAGTGTACTTTTTGAGATTCTGGCCAATGCTTTTTCTCCTCTTGTGGTTTACATGGCTTTTTTCTTCTTAATCCCCTCCTCCTCCCCAACCCTCCAAGGGATGGACTACTGAGCTCAGCAGGACAACATGGGCACCCGGCAAGTCGCTTTCTCCTGCCTCTTGAGTTCCCACAGCTGAAACCCTTGGTGAAAACCCTAAAAACATAGAGGAATTAGGTGGAAGAAACATCCTGGGTCAGAACAGTGCTTCCCTTCTCCAGCTGGGAAAGCTTCTCTTGGATTAAGTCAAGAGGAGAGACGGCATGAATGAGGAACACGGGGTGTTGGGAGGCCCCAGAGAAAGGCCCGGAGAAGTCTGGGCACACAGAGACAACAGAACCTGCAGCCACCCCCGTCCTCGGATTGCACGGCTGCACAACCCTCTGGAGAGGGGCGGAGGCACCGCGGGGGGCGCACGCAGCCTGCGCTGCGGGATTCGGCATCCCCCGCACTGCGGGATTCGGGATCCCCCGCACTGCACGGCACATGAGCGCTTCTGCAGGGCTGAATGTGTTAGGAAGGAAGAAGAGGGAGCCTCCGGACGTGAGGGATGGGAGGACGAAAATGAAAATGGCCCAGTGAAGCTTCAGTGAATCAGTTGCAACGTCCAGATGGGACCAGACGATGACCGAGAAGATGGCCACTTAGACATTAAGGATCAAATTCTAGTTCTCCACCCACAGAACACAGAAACACGAGCCCTTTAGATCAGGGAATCCCTGCCATCCAGACACAGCTGTGGAAGACTGTGGCTCACTGTATTGGCTGAGCTTTAAACATTTTCACGGAAGTTAAGCTGTTTTAGATTAGTATACGGAACTGTTAAAGAATTCTGTAGCAAAGTTTTTGTTTGTTTGTTTTGTTTTTTAGATGGACTCCTTTCCTCTTGTTATGGGTTGTGTTGTGTCCCCAAAAGTGATGTGCTGGAGAATGACCCCCAGGACGTCAGAATGTGATCTTATTTAGAGATAAGGTCTTTATCAAGGTCATCAAGTTAAAACGAAGTCCTAATGATTAGGACTGTTGTCCTTATAAAAGGGAGAGTTTTGATGCAGAGAAAATTCAGACAGAACGGTCTCTCTCTCATAGCCTCGGAAGGAATCCATCCTGCTAACACCTTGATTTCTGGATCTGGAACTGGGAGAGAATACATTTCTGTTGTTTAAGCCATCTAGTTGCTGCTACTCGTTATGGCAGCCCTAGCAACGTTGTATACCTTTCTTCTCTGGGTTTGCAGGTACTCAGTGTTCTTTCCTGAATAGGTCAGTAAGTGAGGGTTTCTATTTCTTAATAGCCCCTCTTTTTTTAAGATTTTATTTATTCACTTGAGAGAGAGAGAGAGCACGAGTGGGGGGAAGGAGCAGAGGGAGAGGGAGAAGCAGAATCCCCACTGAGCAGGGATCCTGACGTGGGGCTCGATCCCAGGACCCTGAGATCATGACATGTGCTGAAGGCAGATGCTTAATGTATTGAGCCACCCAGGCGCCCCTTATAACCCCTCGTGTCTACTCCATACCCACTGGGAGATGGGTCCATGCCACAGTCACGGGACTGGAGCAGTGTTTCCATGGCTCACATCCTCACCTGGATCTGGGGATTCCGGGAGAGTACCTGCACTGGTGATCGAGATCCTCCTGGCCCCCAGGTGCAGATACTTGTCTCTGCCGCCCTCCAGGTGGGAAGTCAACGTGCCACCGCTGTCATGTGGTCTCTGCGTTCAGGGCTCTTTGGGCGAGGGGCCCCGCAGGAGCGCCCTGAGATGCTGCTTCTGCTGCCGGTAGCTGCCCCTTCATTCTGCAACCTGAAAGTGTCCGACGGACATAGAATATGAGCCACGTCTATCATTTTAAATTTTCTACTAACCCCACCAAAAAAGTAAAAGGACACAGGTGAAGTTAGTTTTAAAATATATTTTACTTAACTGAATATATCCAAAATATATTTATACCCTCCATCAGTATGAAATATCTTCTTGAGATACTTAAAACTCTTTCTCCCCCTAAGTCCTCACATTCCAGTGTTCTTTCGAACCAACAGCACATCTGGATTATACTAGTATGTTTCAGGTGCTTAGTGGCCACGTGGCCTCCATCCTGGAGAATGTATTTTTAGACCCAAAAAAGCCACCTCTGCGCTTTCTACCTTGGGGTGGCTCATTTTCAGCATCCGTGTCCCGAGGACTTTGGCATGAGGACGTGTGGCTTTTCTGCAGGACCGTCTGAGGAGCTTGTCTTCCTGTGTCATGGGCACATCCACATTCCAGCAACTGGCCTGGGACTTACCCACTTGTCATGCCAAGAGGGCCCTGGGAAGCTAGTTTTCTTATTACCTTCTTCTTCCTCCTCTTTTTCCCTACTATTTTTAAAAAAATATTTTATTTATTTATTTGTCAGAGAGAGCAAGAGAGCACAAGCAGAGGGAGCAGCAGAGGGAGAGGGAGAAGCAGGCTTCCCGCCGAGCCGGGAGCCCAATGCGGGGCTCGATCCCGAGACCCTGAGATCAGGACCTGAGCCAAAGGCAGACACTTAACACACTGAGCAACCCAGGCACCCCAATCTATCTTTGCTCCCCAAAAAAGTCACTGAGAGGACATTATTCTATATCTTTGGAAGTGTGGTTTCTTGGTTAATTGATTTCTATTTTGTTAGTTTAACTAATAGCGGTCGGATGACCTTTTACCTGAAAGAATCATGCAGGGAAGTGGACATCTTTGCTCAGTGAGATGTGTTGTGGGAACCTCCACCCTCCTGTTGCATTTCTTCTCTCTCCATATTTTCCATCTACTTAGAAGTTTCCTTGTGCCTTTCACTCGATCAGGTAAGACAGTGCCGTAAATTCATCCTTACGTGTGATTTCCTCACTGGGATAACTCAATTATTCTGGCTTCTGGTACTTCATTCCCTATTAATGGGGTTGCTTGAACTTTTTGTGGTCTTTCTTCTTGTTTTATTTCTTTGATTTATTGGCACTGCTTAAGTTCCTGTTTCACACTAAATTCTTCTTTCCGATCCTGTCCCCATAATTTCATTCCCATCAATAAATGTTGACATTTGTTAACTACTCTTTCTCCCAAAGCTGAACCACAATTCATGTCACCCATTAATCCATCAGACTGCTGCGTGCAGTTCGCTTCTACAGTCCTAGTTTGGGCCAGAAAACAGTGTTTCTCATGGGAGTTTGGCTGTAAATGCTGGTGAACTCGATATGGTTGTGTCTCGATCAGCTGTGGTGTGTTGTGCTCATTATGTGCTAAGGGACCACAGAGCAGAGAAGCTGGCATCTGGAGAAGGTGATTCCCACCTCGTCCTCCTTATACACAGAAGGGGGAGTAAGGCAACCTGCCACCCTGGGGGGCAACAGCCAGAGGCTGCCTGGCCCTTCTTTGGGTGCCTTTTGTGGAAGGCTGCGTAGTTTTCTTTTCTCCTCGCGGCAGAAGCCTCCTGCACCCCCTCCTCATGGCAGGTTTTCAGGAAAGGTGTCCTTCCCTGGGCCATTTCCCACGTGCACTGATGCTGCCTCTATTCTGGGCTCTAAAGAGTCTGCTGACCCCTTCACCACCCTCTCCCAAACCCGCTCCCTGGATAAGCACCCACCTCTAAGTTGAACCATACAAAACTGAAGTCAAAACTTGTTGAAGATCAGCGTCATTCCACCTAATGCCAGTGAACCTTCCTGCATCGTGGTGTAAGTTATCGTGATACCTGTTTGCACTTAACTGTTTTTTCATCTGAACCTGGCCACGCTCAGAGAGCCGCACCCCTGAACGTCCTCGGTTGTGCAAAACACCACTGACGGCTAGACCACCAGACTGAAGGGTACATAGGATTATGGCTTCCACGAAGGAAATATGACAAGGATTCCTACAGAAAGCAGCAGAGAGAAGCAAAAGAGAGCCATGGCTTGAGTGCGCAGTCCAGCCCTGCTTCTCCTGGCTGTGCTCCCCTGGGTGAGCCCTTCGTGCCCCAGGCAGCTGCAGCTCCTGGTGGTTGCCGTGCGGTGGATGAGCCCACACCGGCCTCAGGCTACCCGGGGTTCAAATCCTCGTTTGGTCACCTGCCAGTGGTATGCACACGGGCCAGTTACTCACACCTCCATACCTCAGTTTCTTCATCTGTAAAATGTAGAGCTTTTATTTATTTATTTGAGAGAGAGAGAGAGTACGAGGGGGGGAGGAGGCAGAGGGAGAGGGAGACTCTCAAGGAGACTCCACGCCGAGTGCAGAGCCTGGTGTGGGGCTCGATCATACGACCCTGAGATCATGACCTGAGCTGAAATCAAGAGTCGGAAGCTTAACCAACTGAACCACCCACGTGCCCCCATCCTCATCTATAAAGTGGAGATGATAATGTAACTACCTATGAAGACTAGGTGGGTTAATTCATGTAAAGTGCTTAGAACAATGTCTGGCACCCAAGAAATGTTAGCTGCTATTATTATTATTATTATTGTTATTATTTTAAGTAGGTTCCACACCCAACATGGAGCCCAACATGGTGCCTGAACTGACGACCCTGAGATCAAGACCTGAGCTGAGATCAAGAGTCAGACGTTTAAGCGACTGAGCCACCCAGGCACCCTGCTATTATTTTACTGTTATAGGAAAACAGGGGAATGGTTACACCAAACTCACTACATCCTTCTGAAGTTGAGCAAGAGAACGCATGACACTGCGTTTGGTATGGGAAGAGAACTGCCACCCCACACACCTTGACACCGTCCCTTTGGTTTGTCAACAGCCATGTGCTATACTGATGTGGCGTCTTTCCGGATGATGAGGTTGTTTAATGAGGCTTCAGACTGGGGCGCGAGAAGTTCACAGACAACAGAACAAGAAAAAGGAATATCTGGAAATGTACAGACTAATCAGTAAAGTCCCAGTGGTCTGATACCAAAGAAAGGCTTTGTGCCCAAGGGTCGGGTCAGAAGAGGACCCTGCCCTGGACACAGTTCTTTGAGAGAAAGGGAGAAGACAAGAGGGAATTGGCCAGAGACAGGTGATGGGAGAGGCAGCCGGAGGTCTCGCCCCGCACCGGGGAACGCACACATCGTGCCCACAGCGAGCCTTACAGTGACCTGCATCTTCAGCAGAGGCTTGAGGGTTCACGTGGCCGGAGACTGGAGCCCATCTGGCAGAGAAGTGCTCCCCTGCGCTGCCACCTTTGAACCTTCAAGTAAAACAGAAACAGGCAGGGCTCTTGATTGGGTCTGAGGAAACAAGGGCTCAGACACCCTGGAGGTGCTAATATCCATAACCTATATTGATATTGCTACAGAGACTCCCAGGAGCTCCCGTGACAGATCTGTCAGATGGGGACACCTGACAGTTATATTCCCTTCCTCACACTGCTCCTCGGTACCAAAGGCATGGGTCCTGGTCTCCCATTTATAAATCCTGAGCGCCGGTGAAGGAGCTGTGGATCACTTCACTGGGAAATATAAAACCCGGTTCCTACACAGAAACACACGGAACTCCTGCACAGACTGATCCTAAAAAGAAATCTCACCCCTGTTCCCTTTGAAGCTAAGGCTGCCTATGTGGGAGGGAAGGCCAGGCGCCTGGGTGGTGGGCCTGCAGGAGCGGGAAGGAGGCCGGTGAGGTGTCCGGAGGAGGGTGCAGAGGCGGGGGAGGCCGGGGCGAGGACCCTGCCTCATCCTCAGAGCCACGGAAGCCACCGAGATCTGGGAGCAGGACTTATTTAGCTAGAAATGAGGGGAGTCTCCCCTTGTGTGATTTGTTAAACCAAAAAGAAAGCGTCTTTTAGGAGATGTGCAAGAACGCTTCACCCAGAGCGGATGCTTGAAGTAAAATATTATATTTATGGTTTGGCAAATCTGGTTAATTCTCCTAGCTGACACGTGCACACTACAAGTAGCAGTGTCGATTAAAATCACCCAAGAAAGCGTTTCTGTTTCAGAGAGAAACAAAATGTATAGTTTCTTTGCATAATCTCTGCCTTGTGCCATTTTCTTGTTTGAGGTTTCCTTTTGGAGAAAACAAAATTATATGGTATCACATTCAACCTGCCCACCAATGAGTAATTCCGGCAGTGATATCTTGGCACTGATCCTTCTATGTTGCACTGTTTCTGGAATGAACGGTGGCTTCAGGTTCAGATGTATGTCTGTGGTAGCGGATACATTCAACCACTAAATCTGGAGATGCTTCCGTGGTTTTCTTCGTCCATCGTGTTAAGCAAACATCTCCTGCATTTTGTTTGCTTTCCATTCCCTTGCAGTGAAAATAACTACTCGAAAAGAGGATACGTTCCTGTTCATATTTGTATAAAAGTTATTAATAATAAAACAAAGTAAATTTTCTCAAATACAATTTAACAGGTTGCATTTGGTAGGGTGGACGTAGGTGTTTTTGTTCTGGAAGAAATTCAGCTTTAGAGGGATGGGGTGTCTTGAAATGCTTAAAAGTCGTAGCAACCAGCAGGTGGAGAAGTAATCTGACATTTCTCATCTTTAGTTAGAGATTGGAGATTGGCAACGAGCAGCTGACCCATCAGGCTTCTGGGTCACGAGCCCTTTCATCATTACTTAATGACTTGTTCATCTCTGGAGTTTTACAGAAAATAGAATTAATCAGCTTTGCGGTTATTTGTCTTCTTTAGTACAGAATTTCCACTTTGACGATCCACTGACATCCAGTTTTTACGATGGTTCCATTCTTCCCTGAAGGGGAATGTTTGAGAACATCTTGCCCTCGGAAAGGGGTTGAATGAACCTAATGCCTCTCTTTTCCCCTGCTTCCAGCCCCGTCGGGAATCTGGACACTACCTGAAGAGGTGACATTACTTAGTTATGATCCCTGGGGAGGACTGGAGGTCCCGGTCATAATGCCCGTCACATGGACCAGAATTGCCATCCAAGCGCTGCTGAGGGACAGGCCAGTAGATGATGTCGAGGGACCAGGCTGAACAAGCCTTTAGTAAGGTGACCGCATGGGGGCCACCCCTCGTGAATGCTGCTGTGAGGCCGTCCCTGGGAGGAGAACTCACATGTCACCCGGGGGCAGCGGTCTGTGTCGGGAACCCACTGGGTCTGTGCTTGTCCTCAGAGCGTCCCTGCCACAGTCCTTCGGCACCAGACCCTGACTTCCACGGCAGGTCAGCCCTCCCTACGCCCCTTCCGTGGGCACTCAGTTGGCTCTGGTTGCACCGGGGCTGGGGCAGCCCCAAGAGCACGCCTTTTTACCCTGCTCCCTGGCTCAGCAGGCACGTAATCGAAACTGACTTGATCACAGTGAATCTCAGTGAATCGCAAGACTTCAGTTCCCATGATCACACCCAGGGTGGCTCTTTTTTTTTTTCCCCAGTCGGGAACATGAGAAGATGTGAGAAGCTGTGAAAGATTCCTCTCTTTACAAAGGAGTTAACACTGGAGAAATGTTCCCAGAGAGAGTGGGAAAAAGTTACAGTGCTACATTCAAGCCTCTGGGTCAAGTCATAGCCCACACTTACCTTCCTCTGAGTTTTTCACTTACATAAAAAGTGTGTATGTATATGTATATAAACATACATAAAATATGTTTATGTGTCTAAACAGACATGCATATGTTTAAGCAACACATATACACGTAAGCAACTTTGGATTGGATTTTCTGCCACATGCATCCAGGGGGGACGAACTCATTCAGATTGTAGCTTCAACAACATTTGGTACTGAATGATGGAACACAGCATTTTGTGGGGTCTTGTAACATATATGCAATAAAGATAAAACCTCTGGTTTTTGTCCTCAGGGAGGTTGCCTTCTAAACTATTGGGACTGATAAAAATACGTCGGTCCATCAAACTGTTAATCACTTTGTCTTCTCCACTAGCTTTATTGAGATGAAGACTTTATGCTTCTTTCTATTTTCTGCATCCATCCTGCTGTCTCTAGTGATTGCTTTTGGCAAGATTTAGGTGCATAAAGTGCTTGTTGGCATAAAGTAACAATTTGTGATAACTTGTTAGAGTGAGTGGCTAATCAGCATTTAACTCCCCTGTAGGATAATTGATCGCAGTGATACCATTTTATTCTTTGAGCTCTCAACACTTTCACGAAATTTTCCTGGTGTAGAACACATTTTCTTTCTCAAATGTAAAGTGTGAGGTAAGGGAGGTGGGTCCGGGGTTAGGGGGTGGTGGAAAGGTTAAGAACACGATTCAGATCCCAAGTGCACTCTTTTCTAATGATGTGACTTTGGCAAGACGCTTAATCTCCCTGGGCTTTAGTTTTCTCCTGTGAAAATGGGGCTAATCATGCCAATCTCATAGATTTAGTATGAGGATTAAATGCTTTCGTGAATGTAGGTCTTTAGCAAAGCATCTCATATATAGTAATGACATAAACAACAGACGAATTTTGATAGAACTAGACAAGTCTTAGAATCCTAATGAATGGGAATGGCTTTTAGGGTTGTGAAATGTTTCATTAACTGCTTATTCTTTTTGTATTTTCCTAATAAATCACTTTAAGTTGGTATGAAATTGTTTATATAGATTTGTCGATGAAGCTTCACTTAATTATAAAACAGTACATTTTAATGTGTGAATTTATACATATAAAACCTGTGAAGTAAAGTGACAGTTCCTTTCAATTCCTCTCCCCTTCCCTTTCCATATTTCAGACATAGCAGTAGACGTAGTTAAGACGTAGACGTGGGGCGCCTGGGTGGCTCAGTCGTTGGGCGTCTGCCTTCGGCTCGGGTCATGATCCCAGGGTCCTGGGATCGAGCCCTGCGTCGGGCTCCTTGCTCGGCGGGAGGCCTGCTTCTCCCTCTCCCACTCCCCTGCTTGTGTTCCTGCTCTCACTGTGTCTCTCTCTGTCAAATAAATAAATAAAATCTTTAAAAAAAAAAAAAGACTTAGACGTAGTTAAGACGAATTCCTCTGGATATTCCTGAATGAACAGAAAACATATGCTGTGTGTTTGTGTGCCCCTGTGGACATTATGTGGAGGCATGTGTGTGTGAATAATACGAAATATGTGGTTCTGTAACTTGTGTTTTCCCCCAAATAATGTATTATGGGCATTCATAATAAGAGAATGTCTAAGGACATATTTTGGTATTTTTCTTTTGTTGAAATTTAAATGAAGATGTCATGGCTTCTGGAAGATTCCAGTTTGTGCCAGCAGCAGAAATATGGTGCCAAGAACTTGGATCCCCCTGACGTGGAACAATTTGCTCACTTCCATGATCCGTTAAACAAATCTAAACACACAATGCCTCATAGGTAGGATCATTCCATGTAAAGATATGTCAACCTCCCAACAGTAACCTGTAAAAGCCTACATTTTGTACTTCAGATTTGGGACAATGTTTTTTTCTTCTCATGTTCATGCTTCTGTTTATGAGAACACTAGCCTGGTATGAGATCTTTTTTTCTACTTTTAAAAGTCACAGAAATTGACAAATTTGTGACAACAAAACCAAACAAAGCGGAGATTGACCTGGAAGTTATCATATTATAAGCTTGGAAGATGGTGTTAAAGACAAATGTATATTGGCTGGTAACTACAATTCTATGTTTAGAAAGATACCGACGTGTCAAAATTAGTAGTAACTGATGATGTATTACAGAATCCTGGTTGGAAATCAATACCAAATTGTTTATCTTTGGCAGTCCTTACAGTTTTTCTACTCAAACCAGCTCTGTTTATGCTGAATAAATTTGAAAGACCCAAAGAGGAGACATAATTGGCTCAGGGGTCACACAGCTAGTTACTGATAAAATTGGTTCTCAGACCTAGATTTCTAGCACAGGAACCGGTTAGTAGGGCTGGTGAAGATAGAAATGACTATAAATCACTGGGTACACTGTCACCATACACTGATCGCTGGCCAAGACTTTATCTTATACTTACTCTTCACACATCCTTTGAAAGATAGATATGATTTTCCCCAGTTTTAGAGAGGAGGAGTTGCTCTTAGACAACCTCCATTGGATTTGAACCTAGGTCTGTAACTGACTTGAAAGCCTGGGAGCTTTCAAGAAATGCTGTTTTGTGTGTGTAAGAACGGCATATCCGCTGTAAGGCAATATTTTTTTCTTCCTTATTCTGTTGCTAAGATCACTCCCCACACAAAGCATGATCTCCATGTTGCAGTGTGACGTCTCGGACATCCCATCGCTCTCATGGCCTTCTGTGGCATCTACAATCAGAGACGCTGCCGTGAGGTGAAAGCAAGCCGGAATTTGGACTCAGAAATAACATCTTAAGAGAACAAAAGATAAAAATGTAGTCCCCTCACACAACGGTATCTGACGTGGAACTCTGTTAGTGAAAGACCCCACAGCTGACTTCATGGGAAGCCCGGTCTTATCATTTTCTCCACCCGCTGCTCCATCTATCCTCTCCTGTGATTTTCTTCATGCCCTTAAGGCTTCAGCCCCTCTCCCTGCACCTCCTCTTACCCTTAATAACATTATCTCCTGCCTCGCAGAGAAAAGAGACGCCATGAGAACCCCCTCTCCTTTTTGCCACGTTTTGGACAAACTTAACCTGCTCCCTCATCTCCCTCTGCTCCCTCACTCCCAGACAAGGGAAGAAGTGTCTCTCTGCACGGCTCCTCCCTCCTCATCTGTCATGCAAAGGCTGCTTCTCCATCCTGATTTCCTTTTTCATCTTACCAGCACGGTAAACTGTAAACACTGTTGATCATTTTTAATTCTTGAGTCACTTCCTAACGTCTGTTTTCTCCTGGTTTTCTTCCTACGCGTCTGGAAGAACTCTTGGAGTCTTCATTTCTTCTGCTTCTCTTTTGACTTCACGTGGGCCTCCAGATCCCGTCTTACCTCCTGTTTACTTCTCTCCCTAAGCCCCATACCTCGAAGACCCTTCACACGGTGCTCATGACCCTCAAGTCTCCTGGCTCCATTTGGGACCGCTCACCTTAGAGCAAGCCGCGGGCGCCTGACTACCGAGTGGGTGTCTCCCCTGGAGAAAACCCAGCACATTTCCCACACCAGTAGGTTCCAAACTGCTCTTCTCCAGTTTCCTACTGAAATAAAGCACTAGAGTCCAGGGCTGCAGGTTCTGTAAGTCCAATCCACCGTAATTCTGTACTATCTGTTAATTTTGCTTAACGGCCCCTCTGCCCTCGTCTGCTTTACAAAACCATCATCTCTCTTCCTTTGCGGTTACAAATGTTTAAACCATTTTTATCGTGAAAACATAACTTATGTGTAAAGAAGCATATAAGAAACCGAAGTGTGGAGCCCAATAAATTAGCATAAAGTGAATGTATTTTTAAGTGGAACCCACACCCAGAAATTGAACATTGCCTGAGGCTCTGGCTCTTCTTAGTCACTACACCCTCTATGTCTTGCTCTTACGTTATTTTCTTCCTCCCACATGGTTTGTGTCTATTTTGTGTTTCTCGAAGCAACTCGAGATGGGTGCTTAGTCCCTGACATTTTGCAGCCTTTCTTTTTCTTCTGACGTCTGTACCTGATGGTCACGTGTTTCCTTCTACGGTTGCATAGCTTCGCATCTCACAAGTATTGGTACATAGTGTTTTTGTTACCATTCAGTTGGATCTATTAATTTCCATTTTAATTTTGTTAACAAATGAGTTATTTATTTTTTTAAAGATTTTATTTATTTATTTGACTGAGAGAGAGAGAGAGAGAGAGAGAACACAAGAGCTGGGTGGGGGGCAGAGGGAGAAGCAGGCTCCCCGCTGAGCAGGGAGCCCGATGCGGGACTGGATCCTGGGACGTTGGGATCATGACCTGAGCTGAAGGCAGACGCTTAACCTACTGAGACATGCAGTGCCCCAACAAATGAGTTATTTAGAGATTTTTCTAAATTTATAGAAGTTGGGGGATTTTTCTTGCTATCTTTTTGCTCCTGGCCTTTAACTTAATTATCTTGTCATGAGAGCAGAAGGTCTGTGTGATTTTAATACTATGAATTTTTGAGATCTGCTTTATAAGGTAGGTTATAGTCATTTTTTTTTTTTTTGCAAATGTTTTGTTAATGCTCGAAAAGAATGTGCATTCCGCAGTTGTTGAATCCAATAATCTATATATATTCAGTAGGTCAATTTGCTAATTGTAGCATTCAGTACTATATTGTACTGATTTCTCAGTCTGCTTTTCCTGTTAGGTATTGAAAAGGGTGCACTAACATCTTCCACTATGCTTGTGGATTTGTCATCTCCTGTTCACATTCCTTATCATCCCCTAACTACACGTGGATGAGCCTCCAGATTGGTCTCCCTGCCTCTGCTCCTGCTCCCCACGTTCAGCTGCAATGTCTTCCTGAAACAAATCTAGTCAGGCCATTCCACAGCTAAATACGCAAGAGCTCTCTCGTTCTGCAAAAGTTCATTGAGCATTAACAAAAGTTTCCTGATGTGTCAGCACTGCTCTAACCCGTGCAGATATAGTTGAGAACCCGAAGGACAATGGTTAAGCTCTCTCAGAATTTATGGGTACATGGATACACAGATGATAAATAGATGATCGATCGATAGATCAGTTGATCATAGATAAATAGATGGATAGGTAATATGTAGTAGATAGACACTAGGTAGATCGATGAGTGATAGAAGAAAATTTCCTTTGTCGCTATCAGGGTTAAGTTCAAATTCTTTAACATTGTTTATAAATATCTGTCCAGCTTATTCCCTGATTACTTCTGCAGCCTTTTTATCTTAGTTAACATCAGTTCTTTAAATAGCTAGACCCATTTTTACTCCCTGTAAAGCCTCTTGTTTCCTGGCTCCTTCCCACTCACTCTTCACACTTCAGGGTCCATATTCTTCCACTAGGAAGCCTTCCAGACCCCGGTAGCCACAATGACTACCTTTCCTAGATGCTCACACAGCCCTCTGTCCTCTGCAATCTGTCCCTTTGTTCGTATCCCTCACTGGTTTGTAACCCTATGAAGTCAAGGGTTGTGTCTGTTTTTCCACTCGAATCCACAGCACATAGTGTTGCTCAATAACTTTTTCTTGAAAGTGTGTTAAATGCACACGTAGCTAAGAATATATCATTACACATCATTATTTAATATGTGCTATTAGCGCTTCTTAATTTCTGACATTTGAAAGTAACAGAGTTATGGAGTATATTCAGCTAAGATGCAGATGCTGTATTTTAATTTTTTAAGGTAATTCTGCTGATTTCTAGCATGCAGTTAATGTCTTCTTAGCTTTTTGTATTTCAGTGAAACCTTCCTCTCCCCACTAATAATTTATATATGTGATCCCACCAAAACCTTCAAGCTGGTTTGATGGGAACTCAGTGATGGGCATACCTAAAGAATAACATGAAATAGAAGAATCACTTGTCACAATATTTTTAGAGACATCCAGATGTTAATTGTTAATGACACCTAAATAATGCACAGTTTCTGACTTCACTAGGGAATATGATTACTTGTATCTTAAAAATTTAAAAAATCAATGTGTAAAGGATTAGATAATCAGCTTGTGGTACCAGTTTTTAAATTCCAGTTATCTTGCAAGATAACTACAATTTTCTAGGCTTCAGGAAATGAGTAGGCTGCATTTTCATGGCTAAATTTTTCTTTTCACCTCTTTTCTTTTCTCCCCTTGTTAGAGTAGATCCTCTCCCTGGTAAGATGACCTGGCCCCGCCGCTGGGCTCTCCACTGTGTCCACAATGGTTGTTGATCCCTGGCAGACTGGCCCAGGTGCATGTCTGTTCTGCAGCTGTGTGAGTGGTGCACGTTCCCCATTTCCCTCGGCTCTAGAGAAACCTGGACAAGTAGACCTGTGGTTGCCTTTTCCTGAGGCCTGGTGTGATTGTGTTATCATGAGATCTTGCCTTGGTTGCTCTGCTTTATCATGTTTCCTTCATTCACACTTCCTCCAGTCCTTTGATTTTCTTTTCTTACTGTGGGCAAAGTTAGGCATATCTTTATGCCTAAAAAAGGCCTTTACAGTGGATTAATTTGTTACTTTAGTACTGGTAAGAGGTTAACAGACAAAAAGGTAGGAGGTGTCACTATTTTGCTTACGGTAGGGATTCGGTGATGTGCTGAACTGAGGCCGACACACTCCTGGAATCTTAACGAGGCTGATTGCACACCGTCGACTGGCTCTTTCCACACACGTGCTCTTCAGCATCTGGCGTAATTGGGAACAGTAGCTGGCAGGTATCAAGTGTCAGGATAGATTGTCTACTGCTGCGTGAGCGCCGACTATGAAATTGATTTGCTATCTTTTTGGGAGCGTAGTTTTATAATAAGAACAATATAAAGTTCAAAACCAGCACATCTATTATTTATGCAGGTGTTGTTCAAATGCATGATCAACAAGTTTAAACGAACTATTTTGATAGATAGTTCCATTTTTGACTCTGTGAGGACCTTTTTAAATGCTTTTTGTTTTTTTTTTTAAAGTTGAGCTGCATGAATCTTGGAAATCACGTTCTTCAGAAACGGGGCTGGTGAGACTTCGTTGTGTAACAACCCCTACCCTTAAACTTAGTGGCTTAAAACAACTGTGTGGCTCATGATTGAGTGGGTTGGAAATTCACGCAAAGCTCAGCTAAGCTGTTTTTCCAGTTCCAGCTGGGTCACTCCTCACTTGCAGCCTTGAGATCAGTTAGGGCAGCTGGTCTAGGATGGCTTCAGATGAAATGGTTCATCTTCTTTTGGGGACTTCTCATTTTCCAGCAGGTGAGCCTGTTGTTGGCACATGGCTGGACAGCGTTCCAAGGCAATGAGTGGAGCCCTGTAAAGCACGTGGAGGCCTAGGCTGGGAATGGCTGGATTGCCATTTCTGCTGCATTTACTGGCCAAACAAATCACAGGACCAGGCTTGATTTGAAAGGAGGGGGATAAACTTCACTTCCTGTTGATGGGAACTGGCAAGTCACAATTAAGAGAGCATAGATAAAAGGAGAAGTGAAGGATTTGTGTAATCTAATACAGAAATAAATAAAACCATTAAAATATGCAGAAGTCAAGGAAAGATGGTAGGTTGCATCCTTACATTTACTCTTGTTCTTTCCTGACTCCCCACTAAAATGACAAAGCATAGACGCAGAAGGACAAATAGAGAAAGAGGGAGGAAGTAATAATTCTTGGAAGCTGGAAATAAATGGATGAATGGAAGCACAGATGGAAAAAACGGAATCCTAAGCCAGCAGTAGGGAACAATTCTGAGGGATGAGAGACATCAGAGACCTCTGAAAATAGAGAGAAGGTGGGAGAAAAATCAGAAGGATTGCTTTGGGAAGTGATAGGATTCCCAGACTCCCTCCCAACCCCTGAGGAAGATGGGAGGGAAAGAGTGTTCTCTGGAAAGGTGATACCAGAGAATTAGGGCTCCCAGGACGGTATCATGGAAGAGGGTTTTGATGCTGTTCAAAACAAGATGTTAATTATGAGTGATCCCATTTCATGTGCAGAGCTGTGGGCCTTTCTCCTCAGTTGACTTCCAGAATGATAACCTCCAATACACAAAATTCTTCAGTGGAGAACCTGAGCCTCCCATAAGAAAAGATCGAAAAATACTGATAGCAAAATTTCTTCCATGAACAAGTCTAACCATGTAAACCCTCAGGGCTACCCCTCAGTTTTCAGAGCTCACTGTTAAATATAAACAGACAGCCAAAGATCACTAGACATGTTAAGAAAGCTTGTCACGTGAAAGGGAGAGACCAAGGTAAACAAGCAAACACACACAATTTAAGCACACATAAGTTCTAAAGGAAGAAAATACCTTAAAATAACCCCAAACAACCTTCATTAATATCTTCAGCGTGGTGAAAACATTATAGCTCCCCGGGGAGAAGAATCTGTTGTACAGAAGGTGAGCTTAGAGAATTACAAATGTTCCTGGAAATTAAAACATGATAGTAACAATACAGAGTTAATGGAGAGGAATAGAAGATAAATTAGAGGAAATATCCCAGAAAGTAAAACAAAAAGTGATGAAAAATAGGAGAATAAAACTACAAGATAATCAGAAGATCAATCTGGGAAGTGAGGTATCCTAATAATAGAGGTTCTGGGAGAACGGACAGGGAAAACAGAGCACAAAAATCATCACTGAAATAAATCAAGAAAACAAAACATCCCAGAAATGAAGGTGAGGACTTTCCATATTGAAAGACCAATAAAAGGACTTAGCACAGTGTATGAAAATAAACCCATGCCGAGCACTGTCATGATATTTTGGAACACAGGACAACGAGAAGATTCTTTCAGCTTCTGAGAGAGAAATAGAAGTGTCATCCAAATGATCAGGAGTAGAAGGGCTTTGGATTTAAGACCTATGTCAGAGGTTTCAAGACAATAGAAAACAGTCTCTAACTTAGAATATTGTACTCAGCTCAACTCTTAATCAAATGTGAGCATAGAAGAAAGACATTTGCAGACATACAATTTCTGAAAAGATTTACTTTTCATACAACCTATCTCGAGAGACCACGGGAGGATCTTCTCCATCACAGTGAGAGAGAAATCAAGAAATGAGCAGAGTTGAGATAAAGGAAACAGGGAATACAGTGTAGGAGAGAGGCAAAGTGGGTTCCCAGGATGAAGGCATGGGTGATCGCAAACGACATCCAGGCAGCTGCCATGGGGTCATTGGTCCACGCTGGAGCATGACAGGGACAGAACATTTCAGGATGAAACTGATAAACTATCTGGTTCATCGGGGTATATTAAAAAAAGAGATTTTGATAAGGTATTATGTCTGGGGTTAAAATGTTGATAAATACATGAAAAAAGGAGGCAAACAACAACAAAGTCAAGAAAATTATTTATTCAGGTAAAATTAAAAATGTACACAAAATATAAATCATATTGCACTGTATAGCCAATATTTATATATATGTAAGTGATATAATACTTAATAATGATCTAACCAAAATTAATATGTCTATATTGGGAGGATGGGGATGAAAGAGGAGAGAGGTAAGCAGGGGGACAATCAGGGTCACTGTGTCATGAAAGTCCTGGGGGGACCATTTATGTGGTGGGAAGTTTCCCCTGATTGGCCAGAAGGATCCTTTCACAGGGAGTGCAGTGAGACTGGGGCTTTTCTAGAGTGGCACATGCTGTAGGGGCAAGGGCCCTGGGAAAGAGAGCTTTCCATCCATACTTTAGGGTAGAAAGTCACTAATAGTACCTGAAATATATCATGAAGACACAGGAATATAAACACATAATTTAGAGATACAGAGGTAAGTATCAAAAGACTTAGTGAAAAGATTGAAAGTAATTTCCTCAGAGAGAAGGAACATGGACATAAGGGACACTACTGTTTTTCCTAACAAATTTGAGGACTCTGACTCTTTATGTATACATACCGGATAAATGCATAACTTTGATAAAAATACACCCTTAGAAATGTTGTAGGGACAAACTGCTTTATCTTTCAGATATCAGAGTCTATTTGAATAGGACTGTGGGAGACAAATAGATTACAAAATTTCTAGTCCATTCCATCAACCTGTTCTGAGTAGACAAGACCAATTTAAAAAATATTAGGAATGTAATGTCTCAGACACAACTTCTCTTACTTCTTGTTAACTGGGCAGAGTAGGCGAAGAAGAGAAGAGGTAAATAGACTCATTTGGTTCTGTCTTGGTAGCAGAAAATGTCAGTTAAAATTGGCCCAGCCCTGATTCCGTGCCTCAGGCTTATTAAATCAAATTGGAACTTTTGGCAAGTCTCTGTGAGGTCAGATAGGTCTGTATTTGAGGACTCCATTTCCTCTAATATGAACTCTCCACCTTGGTGACCCTACAGGTACTTAGCTACCTAGGGAGGAGTTCCTAACTAGTATGACAGCAACTAGAGTCCAGAATGTATGGACATGACGTAAAGCTCCTGATATAGCTACCTTTTCAAAAGCCTGTAGTTGGCATTTGAGGACTGGAATATGGACATATTATAAATAAAGAGTAACTTTGAGCGTAAGTACACACCTCCTAGACAATAAAATATTTTACTTTTTATTAATAACAGCATGTAATATTGTTTTCAGTATATAGAGTTATTTTTAATGGTACTACCAAGATATGGATGGATACATTTTCTATCTGAAAATTATGTTGAGTAAGCATATATTTTTAGCATTTTAAATCACAGGATTTGGTTACATACAACAGTCTGTGAGCTACATATGTTCATGTAGCTATTTTATTTTAAATCATGCACATGAGTAATTCATCCTGTGAAGAAATTTGAGAAAAGATTCAGGCTTGAGTTCAGTCATTATCATATCTCTCATAGAGGTTGCCTCTGCCTAAGACCTTTGCATGTTACCTTAAGGACCGTATGGGCTGGGATAGACTCCAGGCTTAGAGGCTCAGGAACCAGATAATCTGGCACACAAATAGTGGTTCATATTTCAGGGGCAGAGTCATACTCACCAAGCCATTAGACCAGGTAAAAAAATCTGAAGTCCAGCTTATAATAAAGAATTAAAATGTCCAATGGTAACACGGATACTTGCACATTTGGCCAAGAAGGAGTGACAGGAACCAGATTTTCTTTCTTGGAAGAAAATACAAACATTTGAGAAAATATATGAAACAGTGCTTTTTCAGATATTGGATATCAGGGAGCATATAACAGTAATCCCTGAAGGAGGGGCAACAAACACAGCAGTTCTATGAATGCACCCAGCTTAGTACAGACAGAGCTTCTAGGCCATGCAAAGGAGAACGCAGGTGGGGTGGGAAGGACTCCTTGCACTGAGAAGATGAAACTAGGAGTCCAGGTCAACCAAGGCAGCTGGGGTTTACAGCGCAGAGCGCTGGGAGTAGAAAGTTGCACACGGAAAGACCTCCAGAGTAGAACAGAAGTGCCCTCTCAGTCGTATGCTATGGCTGATCGGCACACGTGAGGAAACTGTCCCAAGCTGAGGTCATAGCCACCTGAAAGCAGGAGAAGAAACAACCTCCAGGCTCACATAGCATCAGGAGCAGTGCCCTTCACCCGGGCAGACTGGAAAAAGCCTGGGATTCACAGGGCACCTAGAGTACTCAGAAAAACTGGATGAACACTGCTCTGTTTCTGCCTAACAGAGCTTAAGAGCAAGTCTTAAAAGGACCAAACTATTGTCAAGTAGTTTGTGTCTTAGTACAAAGGTCAAGGTATTTATAGGGACACAAAAAAATATACAGCACCCAGCAAAGTAAAATTCAGTCTTCTGGCATCCAATAAAGAAGTTCCAAGTATGCAAAGAAGCAGAAAAATACAACCACATGGGGAGAAAAATCAATTAATAGACTAAAATGAGTAGACAAGGAAAATAAAATAATTATTATAACTATATTACATATATTTAATTGGGTCCAGCAAAGACTAAGCATGTTAAGCAGAGATATGGAAGATATAAAAAGATTCAACTTGAACTTCTTAGAAAATACAGTGATAGAGATGAAAACTACTTTGGGAAGGATTAGCAACAGAATAGACACCACAGAAGAAAAGACTCGTGAACTTGAAGACATAGCAATAGAAGCTATCCAAGAAGGAAAAAATAAATAAATAAGCATCAGTCAGCTGAGAGACAATATCAAGTGGCCCAATTTAGGTGCAGTTTAATTGGTATCCCCAAATGAGGCTGGGGGGACAGGAAATACTTGAAGAAATATGGACCGATAACTTTAAAATTTGAGTAAAACTGTCAACCCACGTATCCAAGAATCTCAACAAATCCCAAAAAGAAAAAAAAAGTGTGAGTAAAACCACAGGACATTACAATCAAATTGCTCAAAACCAATGATAAGGAGAAAATCGTAAAAGCAGCCAGAGGGAAATAAAAGATATATTATGTAAGAGGAATACTGAGAGAATGACAAGAGATTTCTTGTCAGAAAGAGTACAGGACAGAAGAATATATTTAAATCATCAAAAGTGGGGAAAAGCCCCTGTAAATCTTGAATTCTGTGCTGAATGAACTATCTTCCAAAAACAAAGGCAAAAGAAAGACTTTTGTAGTTAGTCAAAAACTGAAAGAATTAATGACCAGCAGGCTTACATCATAAGAAACACCTTCAAGCAAAAGGAAGATGTTAGCATATGGAAATCTACACAAAGACCTACAGAAAGACCACCAGAAAAGGTAAATGTTTGGGTGAATATAAAACACATTTTTTTTTTTATGCTATGAAAAAAATCTCTCTTTTCAAGATTTTATTTTTAAGTAATCTCACACCCAACATGAGGCTCGAACTTACAACTCTGAGATCAAGAGTCACATGCTCCAGTGACTGAGCCAGCCAGGTGCCCCCAAAAAATCTCTCTTTAATAATGGGTATTAACTAAACTTATTTTGGTAATCATTGTACAATATATATAAGTCAAACTATGCTGTACATTTTAAACCTACAGAGTGCTGTATGCCAATTAGATCTCAATAAAACTGGAAAACATTTCTTTAGCTGATAATTAAGTGCTTAAAGCAAACATAGTAACACTATGTATTTGGGTTTATGAGATGATGTGTTGGTAAATGCTCAGTCTTCCAAACAAAAACAAAAAGCCTTACTGTGTAGCAGTTACCTATTTCCACAGTCCACATGTTCATGCACAGCTGATTACAAGTGAGCAAACTGAAGGTGGATTTGAGAAAGGAGGCGTATGGTTGACTTTCATGAGATGGCAAAATTGGGTCTATAAAATGTGTGTAAGTAACATATACAACACAAATAGAACAAAGACTGGGAGGGGAGAAAGGTAAGGATACTATTTGTAAAGTTCCTATGCTAAGCATGAAATGGGATAATAGCACTTGAAGACAGACTATGATTACATGCAGATGCAACCACTAGAACTGCCAACATGTAACAAAACAAAAGGTTATAGCTCACACACTAATGAAGACATGAAACATGCTCAAGAGACAATAAACCTAGATGCTTTTATACATGAATTTTAGAGCTACTTGTACTGACATAGAGAAATCTCAAAAATCATATTGGTAAGAAAAAGCAATTTGTACTAGACATGTTGCCATATAACACTATGTCTATAAAGCTTGAAATAATGTTTTATGGATCTCCACCCTACGTGTGTAGGTATGGGAATAACAAAATCAAAGTCAGAGTAAGTGCTATTTCTAGAGAGGGAGGAAGAGATTGCTTGGTAGAAGACAAAGAAAGAATTAACTCTAACTGTAATATTTTATTATCTAAAAAGAAATATGAAGCTAACATGAATATGGTCTGATTTGATAAAGTTTAGTGTTGGGTATATGAGTTTGTTATGCTGTATCTATAGATTTTTAATGATTTGGGCATCTTGTAATAAAAAATATTAAACAATTTTTTCATCACAGTTTTCAGAATACCTGAGCTGAATGACCAGTCCGCTCTCCCTCCTAGGCACAATTCATGGCAAGGCACACTGTGATAACCAGACAGCAGCTTGGTGAGCACAACTTCAGAGCAAAAGTCAGCCAGTAAAAGGAATCACACGTTTAATGGCATTATTCTAAGAAAACATGGCATTATTCTAAGAAAACATGGCATTATTCTAAGAAAACACATGGAAAAACATTGCCAAAGGGATTGAGGTTCCTGATATTTACTCTCAATGCTTCAGATATTTTAATATATTCCATTAGATAGGGGCACAATTTTGCAGATCTAGTTGACCTTTTTCCCCCCTCCCTTCCTTCTTTCCTTCCTTTCTTCCTTCCTTCCTTCCTTCCCTCTCCCTTCCCCTCCCCTTTCCCTACCTCCTCCTCCTTCTTCATCTTTGACTTTGCCCCCTTCTTTGTCTTCTTTGCCAGTATTTTTTTCCATAGCTTTGTTTTGGTTTATTCCATGTTGATATTTTTAGTTTAAAGTTTATAGGGAGGCAAATTTTTTTCTTCCTTCAGATGTGAACTCAGGGAGTACTTCCTTATAATCTCAAAGTACCGACAGTGGTCTGTAGTAGATTTTAAAACTTTTACTTGACTTCGAATTTAAATAAAAATAATTTCTATTTACATCCAGACCATTGCTCATGTAGAAACAATGACATATATAACCATAGGTTATATGAGTTATTTTTTTGTATGGAATTTATTTTTTGAACAAAAGTGACCTATTTCTGGCCAGACATTATAATCACGCATGAAGAACTCATGGTGTATTTCATCTAAAAATGTGACTGAATTATCTACCAGGGTTCTTTGGGCTGGCGGAAGGGTTTTGGACAGAAAGAGAGTGAAGCCTGGTGTTGGCTTTGCCCTACTCTGCAGGTGTCAGTTAACTCAATCTTCTCCCTTCCTCTCAATTTCCTCATTGGTAGAACGAGAGGGGTGGGCTTGCTGAGATGCTCTGAAGGCAATAGGTCCCTTTCTGGTACCTCTAGTATTTAACATTCTATTCCATTTCTCAAGCTGTCACAGACTAAATGAGGGGAGATACATCAATATATAGGAGTCGCCAGATGCTGCCATTTCAGATAACATTCAGTATTTTGTTGGCTGAATAAACACATAGCGGGATCTGGGGATGCAGTGTTATCTTTATGGCCATTGTTATGATGGAATTCTGTGGGGAGCTTTCACAGTCTCCAGCGAGTTGTTTATTAGATATTTTGACTGGAACTATTTTCTATGGTTTCTACTATCTCCAGTGACAAAGAGGGAAACTTAAAGTATTTGTACATTTTCAGTGCTCAGAAATATGTGGCTGCCCTAAATTATGAACTTGAGTTTATGAGAAATGGAAAAATAGGTTGTGATTAAACAGTCCTAAGGTTATTAAAAAATCAAGCTTGGCTCATTTGGAAGGGAGCTCTAAAATTAAAAATGAAGACATTGAGTAGAAATGTGGCCTGAGTCAATGGTAGCAGCATCATTCCTGGTGTCTGGATGTCAGCAAATACTGACAAATACTGAGGACTAGCTGCAATTCATTTGATTAATATAATAAATATAGTTTCTAATTGTCTGATAATAATCGCTTCTCGGCCTTTTGGCTAAGATCAAGTGTAGTATCTGTTCTTATCAGTTTAATTGTCTGATAAAAGACATGTAGGTCATAGTTACCCCCATATAAAATCACCTGTGGAGACGATTAATATCCAAATATTCAGCCCTACCCAAGATCTATCAAACCAAAATAACTGGGTCAAATCTTGGCAAGTGTGGTTTGACAAGGCTGCATAGTGATTCTGATGGTCATCCCACATTGTGAATCCTGAGGCTGAGCCTTCCTTCAAAACTCAGAGCAGGGGAACCTTGCTAACCACTGGTTTGGTTTCGATGCTCTGGTGCCTTTATCACCATAGTTGTTTCTCTAACTGCAGAGGAAGGGAGTTTCCCTTGCACACCACCCACACCCACTAGAGTGTAAGCCCTGCAGAGGCAGGGAGCAGGGTTCAGTCAGCTTTGTTTGGATCATCAAAGCTTATTCCTTATCAGACTGTATTGCTGAATGTAAATAATGATGTTACACTACTTTAAAATAAGCATTTTGTGAGTCACCTAACAATCTTGTAAGGTCTATGTTTTAAAAGCTTTCATTTCACAGATGAGGAAATTGAGTAAATGTGAGTTTAAGTCTCTCTCCCTCATGTTTTTTCCACAAAGTCCATAGTCCAGCAATCCACAGCCATGGGGGTTTTTCTACCTAGGCTAATATTTTTCCTGAGGCTAGAGGTGTGGGCAGCTCCTTGATGTGACCCAACTTTTTTTCTGGATGCCTAGAGAAAGTTGTGGAGAACCCACTGGTTAAGACATAATGATGTAGCCATAACTTTCTAGTCAGTGTGTAGTAAGCAGTTCAAGGACGCCCTCACGTTTTCTTATAACCAGTTTCACATGACCTTCGCTGTACTGAAGAAGTACCACCAAGTAGAGGCACCACAGAGAGGGAGAAATGTAACAAACCTTGCCTGATGCCACGTTGAATGGAGGACTATTGTCTATCGGAGGGTCGCTTGGCTTGTCTCATCACATGTTCCTGGGGTGACCTGTACTTGTAATGTAAGGAGAAGAATGAGATTTAGGAGCGTGGAATGATTTAAAAGATTTTTGTTTGTTCCATCTTTTTCTGTATAAAATAGTATTTTGCTCTTAAATTTATTTGTTGAATGGATGGACTGTGGATTTGGGCAAATCCGCACTCAAATCCCAACTCAACCACTTCTCGGCTGTGGGATCTTAGAGACAATTTAGTTCATTTCTCCAGGCTTCCGTGTCTTCGTCTATAACATGAGGTTGATAAGAGTTAACTGTCTGGTTGTTTCACTGTTAATTCAATCACTTAAGTCATGCACTGGAGTCAGCTTGTGCTGATTTTGAGGCGCAAATGTTAAGCTATTGATAGCTTGAAATTGGTTATGGTGGAAGAATTTACATCATAGAAGTTGGCCGGTACCATTCTTCCCTCTTCCCTACAGAACTGACTGACCAACGTACCGCTGAACGTAAGGCACGGAAAGAGTGCTAGCTAGTGGTATTTAGCACCTGGGATGACAATGGGGCGATGCTTTCCTGGATAAACAGCTGTAGCGATATCATTTGTTTGTGTGGGTTGATAAGGAACGCCCTTGCTTATGAAACTGCATTTAACATATACTCATGACAAAGGAAAATGTGCTTAATGTTCCAGAGACTAAGTCCTGGCAGAGAGGAAACCAGTCAGTTGAGAAATTTGATGTGAGTTAAGTTTCTTTTTTTTTTTTTTTTTTAATTTTTTTATTGTTATGTTAATCCCCATACATTACATCATTAGTTTTAGATATAGTGTTCCATGATTCATTGTTTGTGCATAACACCCAGTGCTCCATGCAGAACGTGCCCTCCTCAATACCCATCACCAGGCTAACCCATCCTCCCAACCCCCTCCCCTCTAGAACCCTCAGTTTGTTTTTCAGAGTCCATCGTCTCTCATGGTTCTTCTCCCCCTCCGATTTCCCCCCCTTCATTCTTCCCCTCCTGCTACATTCTTCTTCTTTTTTTCTTTCTTAACATATATTGCATTATTTGTTTCAGAGGTACAGATCTGAGATTCAACAGTCTTGCACAGTTCACAGCGCTTACCAGAACACATACCCTCCCCAGTGTCCATCACCCAATCACCCCATCCCTCCCACCCCACCCCCCACTCCAGCAACCCTCAGTTTGTTTCCTGAGATTAAGAATTCCTCATATCAGTGAGGTCATATGATACATGTCTTTCTCTGTTTGACTTATTTCGCTCAGCATAATACCCTCCAGTTCCATCCACGTCGTTGCAAATGGCAAGATCTTATTCCTTTTGATGGCTGCATAATATTCCATTGTATATATATACCACTTCTTCTTTATCCATTCATCTGTTGATGGACATCTTGGCTCTTTCCACAGTTTGGCTATTGTGGACATTGCTGCTATAAACATCGGGGTGCACGTAGCCTTTCGGGTCCCTACTTTTGTATCTTTGGGGTAAATACCCAGTAGTGCAATTGCTGGATCATATGGTAGCTCTATTTTCAACTTTTTGAGGAACCTCCATACTGTTTTCCAGAGTGGCTGCACCAGCTTGCATTCCCACCAACAGTGGAGGAGGGTTCCCCTTTCTCCGCATCCCCGCCAACATCTGTCATTTCCTGACTTGTTAATTTTAGCCATTCTGACTGGTGTGAGGTGGTATCTCATTGAGGTTTTGATTTGGATTTCCCTGATGCCGAGCAATATTGAACACTTTTTCATGTGTCTGTTGGCCATTTGGATGTCTTCTTTGGAAAAATGTCTGTTCATGTCTTCTGCCCATTTCTTGATTGGATTCTTTGTTCTTTTGGTGTTGAGTTTGATGAGTTCTTTATAGATTTTGGATACTAGCCCTTTATCTGATATGTCATTTGCAAATATCTTCTCCCATTCTGTCGGTTGTCTTTTGGTTTTGTTGACTGTTTCCTTTGCTTTGCAAAAGCTTTTGATCTTGATGAAGTCCCAAGAGTTCATTTTTGCCCTTGCTTCCCTTGCCTTTGGCGATGTTTCTAGGAAGAAGTTGCTGCGGCTGAGGTCGAAGAGGTTGCTGCCTGTGTTCTCCTTTAGGATTTTGATGGACTCCTGTCTCACATTGAGGTCTTTCAACCATTTGGAGTCTATTTTTGTGTGTGGTGTAAGGAAATGGTCCAGTTTCATTCTTCTGCATGTGGCTGTCCAATTTTCCCAACACCATTTGTTGAAGAGACTGTCTTTTTTCCATTGGACATTCTTTCCTGCTTTGTCAAAGATTAGTTGACCATAGAGTTGAGGGTCCATTTCTGGGCTCTCTATTCTGTTCCATTGATCTATGTGTCTGTTTTTGTGCCAGTACCATACTGTCTTGATGATGACAGCTTTGTAGTAGAGCTGGAAGTCTGGAATTGTGATGCCGCCAGCTTTGCTTTTCTTTTTCAACATTCCTCTGGCTATGCGGGGTCTTTTCTGGTTCCATACAAATTTTAGGATTATTTGTTCCATTTCTTTGAAGAAAGTGGATGGTATTTTGATGGGGATTGCATTGAATGTGTAGATTGCTCTAGGTAGGATTGACATCTTCACAATATTTGTTCTTCCAATCCATGAGCATGGAACGTTTTTCCATTTCTTTGTGTCTTCCTCAATTTCTTTCATGAGTATTTTATAGTTTTCTGAGTACAGATCCTTTGCCTCTTTGGTTAGATTTATTCCTAGGTATCTTATGGTTTTGGGTGCAATTGTAAATGGGATCGACTCCTTAATTTCTCTTTCTTCTGACTTGTTGTTGGTGTATAGGAATGCCACTGACTTCTGTGCATTGATTTTATATCCTGCCACTTGACTGAATTCCTGTATGAGTTCTAGCAGTTTTGGGGTGGAGTCTTTGGGATTTTCCACATAAAGTATCATATCATCTGCAAAGAGTGAGAGTTTGACTTCTTCTTTGCCAATTTGGATGCCTTTGATTTCTTTTTGTTGTCTGATTGCTGTGGCTAGGACTTCCAATACTATGTTGAATAGCAGTGGCGATAGTGGACATCCCTGCCGCGTTCCTGACCTTAGGGGGAAAGCTCTCAGTTTTTCCCCATTGAGAATGATATTCGCTGTAGGTTTTTCATAGATGGCTTTTATGATATTGAGGTATGTACCCTCTATCCCTACACTCTGAAGAGTTTTGATCAAGAAAGGATGCTGTACTTTGTCAAATGCTTTTTCTGCATCTATTGAGAGGATCATGTGATTCTTGTTTTTTCTTTTGTTAATGTATTGTATCACGTTGATTGATTTGCGGATGTTGAACCAACCTTGCAGCCCAGGGATAAATCCCACTTGGTCGTGGTGAATAATCCTTTTAATGTACTGTTGGATCCTATTGGCTAGTATTTTGGTGAGAATTTTTGCATCCATGTTCATCAGGGATATTGGTCTGTAATTCTCCTTTTTGATGGGGTCTTTGTCTGGTTTTGGGATCAAGGTAATGCTGGCCTCATAAAATGAGTTTGGAAGTTTTCCTTCCATTTCTATTTTTTGGAACAGTTTCAGAAGGATAGGTATTAATTCTTCTTGAAATGTTTGGTAGAATTCCCCTGGGAAGCCATCTGGCCCTGGGCTTTTGTGTTTTGGGAGATTTTTGATGACTGCTTCTATTTCCTTAGTGGTTATAGGTCTGTTCAGGTGTTCTATTTCTTCCTGGTTCAGTTTTGGTAGTTGATACATCTCTAGGAATGCATCCATTACTTCCAGGTTATCTAATTTGTTGGCATAGAGTTGCTCATAATATGTTCTTATAATTGTTTGTATTTCTTTGGTGTTGGTTGTGATTTCTCCTCTTTCATTCATGATTTTGTTGATTTGGGTCATTTCTCTTTTCTTTTTGATAAGTCTGGCCAGGGGCTTATCAATCTTGTTAATTCTTTCAAAGAACCAGCTCCTAGTTTCGTTGATCTGTTCTACTGTTCTTTTGGTTTCTATTTCATTGATTTCTGCTCTGATCTTTATTATTTCTCTTCTCCTGCTGGGTTTAGGCTTTATTTGCTGTTCTTTCTCCAGCTCCTTTAGGTGTAGGGTTAGGTTGTGTACTTGAGACCTTTCTTGTTTCTTGAGAAAGGCTTGTATTGCTATATACTTTCCTCTTAGGACTGCCTTTGCTGTATCCCAAAGATTTTGAATAGTTGTGTTTTCATTTTCATTGGTTTCCATGAATTTTTTTAATTCTTCTTTAATTTCCTGGTTGACCCATTCATTCTTCAGTAGGATGCTCTTTAGCCTCCATGTATTTGAGTTCTTTCTGACTTTCCTCTTGTGATTGAGTTCTAGTTTCAAAGCATTGTGGTCTGAAAATAGGCAGGGGATGATCCCAATCTTCTGGTACCGGTTGAGACCTGATTTATGACCTAGGATGTGATCTATTCTGGAGAATGTTCCATGGGCACTAGAGAAGAATGTGTATTCCGTTGCTTTGGGATGGAATGTTCTGAATATGTCTGTGAAGTCCATTTGGTCCAGTGTGTCATTTAAAGTCTTTATTTCCTTGTTGATCTTTTGCTTAGACGATCTGTCCATTTCAGTGAGGGGGGTGTTAAAGTCCCCCACTATTATTGTATTGTTGTCGATGTGTTTCTTTGCTTTTGTTATTAATTGCCTTATATAATTGGCTGCTCCCATGTTAGGGGCATAGATATTTACAATTGTTAGATCTTCTTGTTGGATAGACCCTTTAAGTATGATATAGTGTCCTTCCTCATCTCTTATTACAGTCTTTGGTTTAAAATCTAATTTGTCTGATATAAGGATTGCCACCCCAGCTTTCTTTTGGTGTCCATTAGCATGGTAAATAGTTTTCCACCCCCTCACTTTCAATCTGGGGGTGTCTTTGGGTCTAAAATGAGTCTCTTGCAGACAGCATATCGATGGGTCTTGTTTTTTAATCCAATCTGATAGCCTGTGTCTTTTGATTGGGGCATTTAGCCCATTTACATTCAGGGTAACTATTGAAAGATAGGAGTTCAGTGCCATTGTATTGCCTGTAAAGTGACTGTTACTGTATATTGTTTGTGTTCCTTTCTGGTCTATGTTGCTTTTAGGCTCTCTCTTTGCTTAGAGGACCCCTTTCAAGATTTCTTGTAGGGCTGGTTTCGTGTTTGCAAATTCCTTTAGTTTTTGTTTGTCCTGGAAGCTTTTTATCTCTCCTTCAATTTTCAATGATAGCCTAGCTGGATATAGTATTCTTGGCTGCATATTTTTCTCATTTAGTGCTCTGAATATGTCCTGCCAGTCCTTTCTGGCCTGCCAGGTCTCTGTGGATAAGTCTGTTGCCAATCTAATGTTTCTACCATTGTAGGTTACATATCTCTTCTCCCGAGCTGCTTTCAGGATTTTCTCTTTGTCTCTGAGACTCGTAAGTTTTACTATTAGATGTCGGGGTGTTGACCTATTTTTATTGATTTTGAGAGGGGTTCTCTGTGCTTCCTGGATTTTGATGCCTGTTTCCTTCCCCAAATTAGGGAAATTCTCTGCTATAATTTGCTCCATTATACCTTCTGCACCTCTCTCTCTTTCTTCTTCTTCTGGGATCCCAATTATTCTAATGTTGTTTCGTCTTATGGTATCGTTTATCTCTCGAATTCTGCCCTCGTGATCCAGTAGTTGTTTATCTCTCTTTTTCTCAGCTTCTTTATTTTCCATCATTTGGTCTTCTATCTCACTGATTCTTTCTTCTGCCTCATTTATCCTAGCAGTTAGCGCCCCCATATTTGATTGCACCTCATTAACAGCCTTTTTGATTTCTACTTGGTTCGATTTTAGTTCTTTTACTTCTCCAGAAAGGGTTTCTCTAATAACTTCCATGTTTTTTTCAAGCCCAGCTAGTATCTTTAAAGTGCTGATTCTGAACTCTAGATCTGACATCGTACTAATGTCCGTATTGAGTAGGTCCCTGGCAGTCGGTACTACCTCTTGTTCTTTTTGTTGAGGTGATTTTTTCCGTCTTGTCATTTTGTGCAGAGGAGAATAGATTAATGAGAGAACAAAATGCTAGCAGGGTAACAACGTCCCCAGAAAATATACTCTAAACAAATCAGAAAAGACCTGAAGCAGTGGGAAAAGAAAGGGAAAGAGAGAAAAAAGAAAAGGAAAGAAAAAAAGAAAAAGAAAAAGATAAAGATAAAAACAAACAAAAGCAGAACAAAACAAAACAAAACAAAAACAGAATGTGATCAAATATGATCAGGCTGGTTTATAGATCAGTGCCACACACTAGATTTTGGGTGTATTTTGGTCTGTTAAAAGAAAGTCCCTCCCAAAATTTTAAAGAAAGAAAAAGTTATATATGTACAAAAATAAGGGTTGATATGATGAAGGGATGGAATATGACTGTAAAGATGGAAATTATAAAAAATTTTTAAAAAGGATTTGATAAGTTGTTTGAAAAAAGAAAGAAGAGGATTAAAAAAAAAAAGAAAGAAAGAAAAAAGGGAGAGAATGTGATCAGGCAGGGGAGTAGAAAAAAACCATACACTAGAGATTTAGAGTATATTTTGATCTGTTAGAAGAAACTATCTCAAGATTTTAAAGAGAGAACAACTTATATATATATGCCAAAAATACGGGTAACTACTATGAAGGGATAGAATATGACTTTAAAAATGAAAAATAAAAATGTTTTTTTTTAAAAAAGGGATTGATAAGATGTTGGTTGAAAAAGGGAAAAAGAAAAATTCAAAAAAAAAAAGAAAAAAGGAAAAAAGAAAAAAAGACAGTTAAAAAAAATAATTAACTTTGAAAGACTAAAGAATCATGGTAAAAAAGCCATGAATTCTATGTGCAGTGTTCCCCTAGCGCTGGAGTTCTGCCGTTCTCATTGATCGGTAAACTTGGTCTTGGCTGGCTGTTCTCGCTGATCTTCTGGGGGAGGGGCCTGTTGCCGTGGTTCCCAAATGTCTTTGCCGGAGGCGGAATTGCCCCGCCCTTGCCGGTCCGGGCTAAGTCATCTGCTCGGGTTTGCTCTCCGGAGCTTTTGTTCCCTGCGAGCTTTCCGTACAGCTTTGGAGGCGGAGAGTGAAAATGGCGGCCTCCCAGTCTCCGCCCCGGCGGAGCCGAGAACTCGGGGTCCCGCTCCTCAGCGAGCCCCCAGAGAAAAGCCGTCAGTCACTCCCGTCTCCCCGGTCTCCCGCCGCACTCCGCGCTCACCCGGCCTGTGACCGCGCCTTTCTATCTGGCACCCGACCCCGGGTGGAGTCTCCAAACCCAGCAGATCCCCGCGGTGCGCTCCCGCACCTCTCCTCCCGGGGGAAGAAGGGGAGTCTCCCCGGATCTACCGCTTGTTGGGTCCCTGCTGGAGGAGCAGTGGCCCGACTGTGCCGCGGATCACGGTCTATGACAACCCTGAGCTGAGAGCCCGCGCCTGGGTCCGTCTCTGCAGCCGGCTTCCCTGCTCCGATACCTGGGAGCTCTGCCGCACTCAGGCACCCCCGGTCTTTCTGTGACCCCGAGGGTCCTGAGACCACACCGTCCCGCGAGGGTTCCACCCCCCACTTCGCCACCAGAGTGACGTCCGTCAGCGGAGCCGACTTCTAAAAGTTCCGACTTTGTGCTCCGTGGCTCTATCACTTGCCAGAAGCGGCCGTCGGAGGCCCCTCCCCCACCGTCTATCCTCCCGAATGTCGCCTCGGATTCACTTCTCCGCTCGTCCTACCTTCCAAAAAGTGGTCGCTTTTCTGTTCAGAGAGTTGTTGCTCTTCTTTTCTTTGATCTCCTGTTGAGTTTGTAGGTGTTCAGAATGGTTTGATCCCTATCCAGCTGAATTCCTGAGAGGAGACGAAATCCAGGTCTCCTACTCCTCTGCCATCTTGCTCCGCCCCCCCGTGAGTTAAGTTTCTATGACAGTCTTTGTTGACCTGGATGCCAGACTATAAAACTAGCCCTTCAAATGTATTAGCACGAGAGGCCTTCCCGTTTTGTAATTTATTTCTACGTGCTTATGGTCTCCTAAATTTGCAATTTTGGTTATTTCTGGTACATACAGCACCAACTTAAACAATGAAAGTGATGAGTAGCAGATACTATAGATGTTCTTCTTGTTGGTCTTATGAACACCGAGTAGTCAGAATTGGCTTTGTATATTTAAATTCTCATGCCATCAATGCTAAATATTTTTTGTTAACATCTCTGGTTGTTGTCGAACTGAGGGATTTTCTCCACACGATACAGTTATTCTATAATTTTGCCCCTGCTAGGTTTCTCTAATTCACGTGAGACCATTGTGATGACGACTTCCTAGTACTCAATGGAAGGAAACTATATTTATTATGATCTTATGTCCCAAGTTTTCCAAGACAGTTCCAATTTTATGATAGTTTTATAATTTTATTCATTTCAATTAAGAAGGTTTATTACATGTCAAGTAATCATTACCTAATTTTATACTGCTTTCAGTCTTTAACATGAATGAATTACTATATTATAAAAATAGTATAATATCTTAATACAAAAAGTAGACAAATAATTTATATGAAAAATCATATAAAGGTGTGATATCAAATTCACATTTAGTTGTACATTTAATAACCCTCAATGATCGAAAAGAACAAAATTACCCAATATTAACTTGGCAAATTCAGAACATATAATCACCAAGCATGATCTTGAGTTTAGTAATGGAAGGTAATCAGTGTGGCATATATTCATGCATGAACTACTATGTAATACTTATCACAGGATTCAGCTTGATAACCCAGTCAGAAAAAAAACTAAAGCAAATTGTCACATAGATACTTTATTTTAGGAAAGTCAAACTGCACACCTCTCATTAGAAGAAAACAACCAAAAAGGATTGATTTTAATCTATGTAAATAATCTGTAGGAAACATGGAGACTTTTGAAGAAATACATTTTTTCCTCCATAGGATAGAAAGTCTGTGAGATTGGAAAACAGAAGTTTTATCTTACTAATTGGATGAGGAAAGGAGGCATTCACAGAAGGGAAAATGGTACTTTGCCCAATGGGAAGAGAAGAGAGGAGTGAACACAATATAGTAGATTGTTGAGGTTATGAGGGAGGAAGTTAACATTATTTTGAGCACAGTTAGGTTCCAAAGACTATACGAGGGGCTTTGGATATATTTTTAAATGTTGATTCTCAGAACATATCTTGCAAGGCAGATAATATCCCCAACAGTCACGACTGCCTAAGTTGTGGAACCAGAACTTGAATTGAATTTAGGTCTGTCAGATTTCAAAGCCCACACTCTTTCCAAGATACCATCCTGCCTCCCAGCCACTTACTGGACCTCTATGTGGCGGGTTCCTTGGAGGCAATTTCTCATTTCAGTCTCAGGAAAACAGTGAAGATATTTTTTATAGACAAGCCTGTTTCATTTATATAATATCACAATTTTAATTCTCAAAGGCTCTTTCCTGTTATCTAAATGTTCCTTTATAAGATTTTTATTTTTAAAGATAAAACCAATACTACACATAAAAGCACAGTTAAAAAGAACATAGCAAAGAAAAACGGAATGAACTGCATTTTAGAATGGTGCTTTCAGCTGGCTGATCTTAATAATGAACTTACACCTCCTTGAATCCTGTGGCCTAAGCTGTGCTTTCAAGCCTGGCCACGCCCCCAGATTAACCTAAGGAGCTTTGTAAGATCACAGATTCATGCGTCCCATAGCTGGAGGTTTGACTTCACTAACTCTGGAGTGAAGCCTGCGAGTGTGTGGTTTCTTCAGTTCTCAATTTCTGAGCCTACTTTTCTCATCTACCAAATAGGAATGAGGACACGAATCTTCCAGGATTGTTGTGATAGGTGAGATAATGAGTATAAAGCGCCTGGTGGTCCTTGGCATACATCCAGTGTAGGCGATAAGTAGTGGATACTTACCCTACTGTTCAAAACATGGTCTTGGCTTTATGGAACTATGCATTTTTTTTTTTTTTTTTGGTAATTTGTAGGCAGTAAATGCTCCCTATATTCCTCCTAAATTTCCATTTGTCTTGAGTTTTTCCTTCTTGAGGGCAATCCTTTTACAAAGCTAGGATGAGCCTAATTGTCTCCAAGCAAACTACATTTTGTTTGGGTGCTATTATGAAGTCATAAAAACATCATCTCTTTCCCAAAACGACTTGCTCTGAATCCACTGCACTGGTGAAGTGTGAAGTTACATCCAAATGAGTCACAGATCCTAAGGAGCCATCCTCAGGAACCGTGACAGGCAGAAATCATGTTCTCTGCCGTACTGGACGGGTCACTCACCTCTCAGGTGTCATCCCAGGTACTCCCACCAAACCTCAGATGAGGGGTCCCTGCACAGTGCCATCTGCACGGAGGCCCACATAGCCTGGAGGGTTTGCGCCTGCGAATCTGCAGTTAACTCCTTCTTGGGCCTAAAGATGGAATTTTCTCTTTTTTTAATTTAAATTTTATCAAATACCACCCATATGTGGTTTTAAAAGTCAAATATCACTAAAGGGTCTAAAATGTAAAAGCAAGCATCCCCTGACCTTCTCCTTCCCCAGGGGCCCAGCCCCCACTTCTGCTATTTTGGGCACTGCTTTCAATACTTACCTCCCCATTCTAAATAATATTATATATAACTTTTATATTTTTAAAATTTTAGACATCATATATGTGGACTCCTTTTTTTTTTTTAAATGGAAGATAAACATTTAGCTCTTTTAGACATCTTCCTGACCTTCTCCCCAGACTTTCAATAAGTTTATATGGTGATTTTTGAATATTCAGTGTTTACATCACTATAACTTGTTCACAGATGATTATGATTCCTTTCTTGTACGATATTTGTTTTCAATATTGACTTGCTTGGCTGTCTATTTCTCCATCACCGAATCCCCTCCAAATTTTGCAGTCAATCAATAAAACTCCTTTCTATAATTAAAGACATGAGTTGCATATTTTTCTTGGATTTCTCAGCTCTGGGATTTATCCTCTTGGAGCTCAGCGGCATCTGGGTTCTGTAGGGGTGAAGCACCCTTGTCATATTGGACTCCCCTCTATAAGCACTTGGAGAATTCTACTTACTTCTTCTCCAAACTTGACCTTCTGCCTCTTGGATCTTTTTCTTAGTTTACTCTCTGGTGTTGGTATAACTCATTGAATTTTTCTCAGCTCTCTGAGAAAAATCTGTGTGGGAAACAATCTTTTTGAGAACTGCAGGTCTGAAACTATCTTTTATCTGTCCTTGAGTGACGCTTTACCTAAACTGAAATTTCAATTTGAAAGTGTTTTTTCTTCAGAATTTGAAGAAATTGCTCCATTGTCTACATGCTTCCAGTGTTGCTGTGGAGAAGTATAATATTATTTTGATTCATAATTATTTTGGTTTTTAAAAAATTATTATAATCTCTAGAAGCCTTTAGAGTCTTAGTTCATGGTGGTCTGATGTAAGTTCTTTTTTTTTTTTTTAATTTTTAAACTATTTATGCTAGACACTTGATGGAGTCATTCAATCTGGAAATTCTTATCCTTCCATCATTATGAGAAATTTTTTTGTATTTTTCTTTGCCAATTACTTTTCCACCATTTTCTCCAGCCTCTCTTTTTTGGATGTCCTATTATGTGGATGTTGGACCTCTCTGTTTTTTTTTTTTTAATTAATTAATTTTAAGTTAATTTTTATTTTTTTAAATTATTTTTAATTTTTAAATTTTTTATATGGACCTCTCTGTTTGATCATCTAATTGCTTTATATATTTTTGTCCTATTTCCTTTTACTTTTTCTTTTAGTTTTATTTTATAGGAAATTGCTTCAACTTACTTTACATTTGATAAATTTTTAAAATATAATATAATCATTTTAATTCCTAAGAGCTCTTTGTTATTCTTACAGTTGCCCTTTTCTAAAGCAGCTGATTTTTATTTCAGTGATGTATAGTATTCTTTTGTCTCTCTGAGCATATACATATATTTTGAAGTTTCTCCTACTTCCTGTCTAGTCTCCTTTTCTCCAAGTTTCTTTTCTTGATTTGTTTCTTTTTATTCTCTGTCTTTTGTGTTAGAAGCTTTCTTCCAATGGTTGGTGGTCTTTAGTTATTTGTCACGTGTAGGAACAAACCTATAGGAAGTGTATTAGAAGCTATGTATACTGGGGTAAAGTTATTATCTGGTGGGGCATCACTATGGGGTGATTATGATAAGGAAAATCTGTGTCCTAAGATGGCCAACCGAGTCAGCGAGAAAGTCCCAGTCCTTGCCCTGGGGCTCTTCTGGGTTCTTCTCCCTGCTCTGCTTTCCGCGTGGACCAGTCCAGGTTCTTCTCCCTGCCCCGCTTCACACACGTGCCAAAAGTGCTAAGTATGTGAAAGTAGATGTGTATAGATTGCCCCCTTTGTTTGTGCTCAGGGCTCAGACCTTTGGAGACCACTCTCCTCTGAGCTCGCAACGTTAAATAAATCTCCTGTCCTCCAAGATCTCCGGATGCCACTTGGTTCTTCCGTCAGGCGATCCAGTCCAGGTTCCGTAACAATCAGACAGCACTTGGCTATTTTGTTGTGGATGGCCAAATACCATTATCTTTAGGAATCTCTCCAGGGCTAGTTGCTTTCCCCAAAGAAGACTCTTCTATTCAGATTGCCAGTATAAACCTGGATGACTGTGGGTTCCAAGGACACACAGGGCTGGGAGCCTCACCATCTAGTATGATGACTTTCATGCAAGTCCCCTTGTTTTCAGTCCATTGCTTCACTTCTCAACCCTCTCTGTATCTAGCATCTGGAGTCCAGAAGACCTCTAGCCTAACTTCCCCAAGAGTACATGTCTTGTCTCCTGCTAGGTTGGAGGGAGAGGGAAAGGGAGAAGAAGGATCTGGGGTCTAAGTGCTCCTCACACAGGCTTTCATCCTGCCGGCTGTTTCCAGCCACACGCCTCACTCCCTCGTTCCCTTTGCCTGGTGTCTACACTTTCTGTTGTACTTGTAGCTTGTCTACCGATGGCTTCCCTCTCCCCAGGCCCTTTATTTTCTCTACTTTGCTGAATTGGTTATCACTCTTTTATCTGCTTTCCTATCTTCCAAAATAGCCTTTTTTTTGTGTATGTTTTCAGTGTTTCCTCTGTGCAAACTTTCATTTTAACTATTTGAACTACTTAGAACCTAGGTTGTACAGATTGTCTTCTTGCTAGAACTTCACTCTGGCTGTGGGCTTGCTCGGCACTTGTGAACACCTTGTGTGGCCCAAGCTCCACATGACTATGGGTTTTGGGTGGTGGAAGAGGAATGGAGAATTGCAAAGTGCCTCCTGGCTCCTGTCTTCATCAGTGGGCTAAAGGCTGGGGATGACGCCACAGAGAGGCGGTGTTTTTGCCTCCCTTCCCATTTTTATATATTTTGTTTAAAGCTAAAAGGAGAAAAAAAAAACCGTTCTCAATCATTCAAACGATTGAATCAAGACCTCTGGGATAGAAATGGGGTGGTTATATGAGCCCGTGCTTTCTTGCTGTCCTGAGACCTAGAGGGCACATCTCTCACAGGTCCAAGGCTGCTCTGCTCCCCAAGAACCCTCACTGGGCCTGGCTTCACACTGACTGTTGGATGGCCCATAGCTTTTTTCAACTCAAAATAAACTAATTTAATAGAATTATCTTCAATATTCATGTCTTCTCCAGCCCCTTATTCAACAGGGGAATTGGCTATTTTTCAAACCAGAAGTCAATCCAGACTGTCTCTTCCTCACTCTCTGAATGCTGTTAGCCAGTCAATAAATCCCTATTCTGAGTTCACTAATGTCTCTCCCTGTCCCCACCACCTCCATTCATGTCTACTAACCTCAAAATATGGCCTTATTTGGAAATAGGGTCTTTGCGGAAGAATTGGTTAAATTAAATTTGGTTAAATTAAGATGAGTTCATACTGGATTAAGGTGGGCCCTAATCCCACGACTGGTGTCCTTATAAGAGAGATTTAGAGAAACACAGAGACACATGGAGGGAAGAAGACCATGTGACAACAGAGGCAGAGATTGGAGTGTCCCAGCCATAAGCCCAGGACGCCAAGGATTGCCCACCACCACCACCAATTGGAAGAAGCAAGGGAGGATTCTTCTCTGAGAGCCTTCAGAGTGAGCATAGCCTTGCTGACACCTTGACTTTGGACTTCTGGCCTCCAGAACTGTGGCAGCGTAAATTCTGATTATTTTAAGCTACTCAGTTTGAGGTACTTTGTTACAGCGGCCCTAGGAAAATAATACCATCTCATTGATTCTACTTCTTTAATTTTCCCCCTATTGATCCCTTTACAGGCCAAGCGTAATGGCTTTAGTTAAAGCCCTGTCATTCCTGAGCTGGATTACTGCAATGGAAATTTATTTATTTATTCTGAAGTTGCTCTCGCTGTATCCTCCCATGTAGATAGACCGCCCTCTTCGTTCATGGATTTTTTAATGTTTTGGTGCTCTTAGTACGGGCCCTCTTTAGAGTGTAAGCTTTCAGTAGTGTTTATGTCCAGCAACTTTTATATATTTAGCTGATTGCCAGATAGACTCAGGCATCAGGGACCAGTGTGGAACCCTGAAGAGTCACTGGAGGTCCTGTTGTCAGGACCACCAATGGAAATGGAAGGTTTAGGATTAGTCATGTTTAATATTCTTTCTCATTCTGACATCTTAGGACCTTGTGACCTTAAATCTTGCTCAAAGCCACCTTTGGGGTGTACTTATGACACATGGCACATAAGTCACATCTGCTGGAGTAGGATCGAAGGAACCAGAAGCCCCAGAGCATGTGTCAGGGATGGGTGGTGAGGTTCCTGGCCGTTCTGCACACTTTGCCTCATCTGCCAAAGGAGGAGAGTTAAACCGAATGATCTCTACAGACCCTCCAAGCTCCAGCCTCAGATGAACATAATGACAAGAGCGGATGAGAGTCATAGCTGTGTTTTTGAGGACCCATGTGTACACACGGGTGATCACATTTAACTCCTTGGCTCTATGTTGTCTCACCAGGTGGTAGTAATTCCACTGGGCTGGTGGTTGGCAGCCGGCGTAAGGTTGCCGAAATTGCCCCGTGAGTGATAGTCACTCCTTTTAGGAGGCTAAAATGCCTATCCTGTGAAGAATGAAGATAAACCTCTAGTCTTTTATTACCCAACTTAGGTAACAACTGTCATAACCAACATTAACTGAGTGATAATACGGGTGAGTAGTGCACTAAGGGATTTACTTGTCTTTCTTCAAGTTAATCCTTATCAGAATTTGTCACTTATTATAAATGTAGTTTGAGTTTTTTTTTTTTTGGCACAAGAAATACAAGAGTCCACAAAAAACACTCAGTCTCTCATCCTCCTGAAGCACTGTAATGATTATCCCCACTTTACAGAGGAGAAAACCGAGGTTTAGCAAGGTTATATAACTTGCCTAAGATGATATTACCAGTAAATGGCAGAGACAGGACCAAACTCACATGGAATATAGGCACCTCACTGCCTAGCAAAAGTTTTGAGTGTCCAGCTTCCTTATTCAACAGGGGAATTGGCAAAATGTTTGTTTCGGTAGCACGATGTCAGTGGCTATTCTTAATGATCAATATCCAAGGTGACTTTCCAGTATTTTCGTAGATTTCCAATATGCTTCCAATCGAGGAGGCACAGCTATCCCTATTTAGATTGAGGGGACGGAGAGTTCGAGCCTAGCACCGAGCCCACACTTTCCCTGCCCTTGCGTGAAACTCTATTTTCCCCAGTTTTCACTCCTTGTAGGCTACTGCTTGATGATGTGGCCTAAAGTGATTCAGGCAGCGGTTGGTAACTGTGGCCAGTGCTCTGCTCAGATTGTTCCCTGGCCGGTGAGGTGGGACAGACGGCACATTCAGACTTAGCACGTGCATCTGAATCAGTAGCCGCGTCCCGGAGGGAAAATACAATTGCTTTATGAGTCAAGGCAACAATGTCTTGGAATTGCTGAAGGAATTATAATTATGCTTGCTTGTTCCCCCAGAATCAAACAGAAAGTGAAAGGAAGGCGGCTTTGGCGAGTACACATTATTCTTTTTCATTTTTTTATGGCACAAAATGTACACCGGAAATAGCAATAGTTACTATTTTTTTTTTGATAACCTTAATTTGTCCTCATTTGAGGCATTAAAATTTATGAACGGTGTTAATGGAAATCTTTTAGTGTAACTATGTAGGTGCCGTGTTTTTAACCTCTTACCCCCACCTCTGTGAGGGGAAATTCATCTTGCAAATCTTTTACAAGAAGAAGTACATTTCACGTGAGCACGAATCTCCCATTTTGTGTCTCTTTCCACCATATTTTTACTCCACCTCTGCTGGCCAGTGTTGCATTAACGGCATTAGGATTTTTATTTTCTCGATCTAAGGGCAGAAGAATTGGACCCATTATATCTGGTAATTTATCAAACAGTTTCTCTATCACAAAGGACATTTTTTTCCTCTCTCTGGGTTTCTGGCAGCTCATCTCACCCTGCCAGGGGGAGATTGAACACTTTAATCTTTTGAAGAGTTCACATCAGAAGATTTCACCACATGCCTCTAAGATTTCACCTCATGAGAAATTCCCCTTAAAATCTGTGGTTTTGCCTCTTCCCAGGACCTTTTGAATTCTGTAATGGTGTCATGTGTTGGCTGTGGAGTTTGCTCACTTTGAAGCAAATACAGATGCTTTTACTAGTCTCTTTTAAAAGAGAAAGTTGGTGGTGATGTTAGGAGGAGGGTTGGAAATCCTTCAACAGCCAGAGGATGATCTCTGGATAATTCAGGATGCACCCTGGGGCATTCTTAATACCCCACCTCCCGAGGCCGGAGTAAATATTAACGCTCTGATTTCTGGTCTCTGGGAGAAATACTTGTGATAGAGCAGCAGGTCCTCTCCCGTCAGCAATGCACAGCTCAGAACGTGTGAGGTTTCCTCTGAACTCGGGCTGCACGTTAGCACCAGCTGGGAAAATGTGGGGAAATACCAACAACTAGCCCCCCCCCCCACACCTGGCCAATTAAATCACAACTCCTGATTTGGAGGCTAAGAACCAGAGACTCTCAGAGCTTCTTAAGCGATTCTAGCGTGCCCCTCGTGCTCATCCTGGGTCCTGTTGGGGAGAGAGCTCTGGAGGGAAGTAGAAGGCTTAATCATCACCTCTGTCCACCTGCACCGGCTGCCCTGCCTGCCTTTCTTTCCTTTTGCTCCTCAGACCCATGGCAAGCAGCTGCCGAGAGCAAGGATGAAGAGGATGGCCAAGGGCAGCAACTCTCCTGGGCACGGTGAGTGTCCAGACTCGCGCTCAGAGCCCGACAAATGATTGCATCAAGGCAACCGGTGGGCGCGCTTCCTGTGCATCACCTTTAAGAGGGGCGTCCTAAGCAAACGTTCTTCGGCTTTTCCTCCCATTTCCAGCAATGGAGCTTCTGTCACAGGTCGGCCCTCCCTCGGCATTCCAAAGGACGTTCCCATTCAGTGCAGCACGTGGGGCCAGGTCTTCTTCCACGGTGAGATCGACTTCCACTGACAGCGGCACCCGCGCTGGGCTGGCTGGTTCCCTCAGGAGAGCCCCAGTGCCCAAACTTCTCTGACAGGGGTGCAAAGGAAACATGTTCCAAACAGAAAGAAAAGGCCAGAGGAGAAGGGGAGAAGGCAGATTTTCAGCTTTGCTGGGCTAGTGCTCCTAAGTGAAATAAAGACAATTTTTTAAACTGAAAAATCAGGAAATTTAGTTGCTTTGATTAGACTGTTTGTCTCAGGTTTCACTGATTATTCCCAGGATTTGTGCAAATTTAGATTAGCGTGAAATGAAGAACTTCATGAGGCAGGAGAGGGCTCCTGGACGCTGCACTTTGCACGTCTTCTATCTTATCCTGGGTCTTCCCAGAACGGCCCTCTCGACCACACATTCCGTTAGCGATTCTTCTTTACAAAAAAAAAACAATGTATCAAACAACAAAACTGTGTAGTTAAATATAGGCACTGACCTATGTGTCTTAAAAATGAATCCTTACTGTTTTAATGTTACAAAAGGGAAATATGTTTATTACAGTAGAGTTAGCACATATTCATTAACAATAAAAAAAACCCCACTATCGCATCATCCAATTTAAAAGTCCTTGCTGACTTTTTTTCTTCCTCCATCCCTTGCAACAAAAATGGAATTTCATCATGGCTGACTGTTTTACAACCTGCTTTTATTTTTTTACTGAATATATGCACATATTTCTGTGTGTTTATTTAATATTACTTGAAGGTTGCATAGTAGTCCATAATGTGGATACATTTTAATTCATTTAAGTGAGGTCTACACATGGGCATTTAAGTTGTGTCTAATTTTTTCTCTGTTTCATCTATGATATTCTGCAATAAATATACTTTAGCTAAACATTCAGACATACCCTATGATGTGCTGAAAATGCTTTCCGGAGCTGCAGGGGGGTAAGAGCCCTGATTGTAGCGTTGGTGGATTTTCCGAGGTGGTTGTGCCCCTCTCCTACCTTGACCAGCTTCAAGCTTCCGGGGTGCTGACCCTGAATGCACAGCTGGGAGGCATGAGGTGTGAGCGGATGGTTCTCACAAGCCGGCACGAGCAAGCTCCAGCACAGCTGGGACCACCCGTGCTAAGATTTGAGGATAAATCCCTGAAAGTGGAGTTTCTGGGTCAAAGGGTACGAACACTGTAAAAGGTTTTTATCGGTTTTGTCGAGCTATCCTCCAGAAAGATCAAAATTTATAGCCCCGCCAGGAGCAGATGGGTGGGTTCGGAAGCTTCTAATTTCCCCAGGGTCCCATCTGTCCTAAGTTGGAAGGGACTCCCTCTGCAGGCAGTGAGAGGTCTGTCTTGGGGAATTTCTCACGTCCGTAGGCCAGGCCACCAACCTCTTGGCCGCACATTCAAATATAAAAGGAAGAGCCGGCTTGAGTCTTCGAGTTGCCTCTTTGACCTCTGAGATTTTAGAAGGTAAGTACAAAACAACAACAACAGAGATGCCAGGAGGCGATTCATAATAAATACCAAACATAAGTGATGTAAAGGTTTGGAGGACGGAGAACAGGTGTATAGGAGCCTGGCTAGGAAAGACTTCACGGCGGGGAGGACTGTTCCACAAGAAAAGGTCTTAGCTGGTGTTTGGGCTGCTGGGTCTTCATCAATAGGTTTTCGATCACTGAAGTTGGGATTCTCAGCATCCGCGGCCGACTGATGGAGGCGGGAGGCACTGAGGAGAAGGACGGCCACGTTTGTCTGGAGGACACTCTGCAGGGTGGGCCTTGCCACCACCTGAAACCGTGCGTGAGAGGCCAGCCCCAGGATGGGAGCCCCGCCCCTGGTTCTAGCCAGTTTTTCTCAGCCGACCCCCACCTCACTACCGTAGCTTGTCTCCCCCTTCCACGTTAGGGGTTAAAAAATCCAAATTGTAATGCATCTCTCCACTCCCGCACCAAGAGCAGGGCCGGTGGACAGAGGTGTGCTGTGCCAATTAGATCTGCTGCTCTGTTCCTCGCCCGGGACCAGCCCTCCCACAGTGCGCTCGAGCTTGTACAACCCAAATATCAGGTAACATGAAGGCTTGCGTTCTGCGTAGAGAGCTGTCCCCAGAATTTATCGATGTTTGCGGCATCTGATTACTCCTGAGCCAGAGAAGGCCAGGAGGAGAATCTTCTATTTTTCCTGTTGACCTTTGAAAAGTAGCATCCTGTGACTTTCTCCATAAAGCCCCTGACCTTCAAGCAGCTAAATCTTCAACTTTTCCACAAATTATTGCACTTTTTCCCAATGTTTTCTTTAGTAGATAGGGAATGGCATGGGTGTTTGCTTTTGCCCCCAGGAGGGGAGCTGCAGGAGGGAGAGTGGCTGTCTGGAGGGCGAGGCCCTCCCTGCACGGCACCTTCCCGTGCCTGGGAGCCCAGGACGTTAGCAGCCCACTGGGGATGCCTTCCAATGAGACAGGAAACATTTTAGGGAACGAAATGGTTTTAAAAAACCATCTCACACCAGATGAAATCTCAGATCTTGCAATTTTGTTTTGTTTTTTCCCTCCTTGGCCGATTCCCTTTGAAGTCTAAGCCGCCTTTCCTTGTGCAAATGCAGTTGTGACTGGTGAATTGTGGTTTATTTTAAGGCAAGAAAAGGAGTGGAGCAAAGACACGCCTCTTTTCACTCATTAGTGAAATTCGAGCACACGCAACCTTGTGCAGACATGCAGAGGACAATGCCGAGCACGGAGACGCTTGGGCTGGGGTCCCCGTGCGCTGCTGGATGGGGGGCTCTGGGTCCGTGTTCCGGCACTGTGATGACAATGTAGGCTTGTTGATTTACATTCTCCTTTCGTTCCCAGGCCAGCTTGTTGCCCCCACCTTAGTTCAGAGCTCTGTTCTTTTGGGTCTTAAGGATTATAGTCGACTCCATATTCATTTTCTTTAGAATCTGTATCTCTGACCAATCTTTTCTGCATACCATAGCCAGAAAAATGCTGAAATGTCACATCAACCTGATTACGTCCCTGTCTTCCTATTTTGTACAGGATAAACTCTAAGTCCACTACTTACCCCTTGCAGTGTTTCTTATTAACTGCCATCTAGCCTTCCAGCCTTATCTCCCAGCTCTGTTTCTGGATCACTCACAGCCTCTAAAGTGATGCACTTACCAGGCAGCATCACGTCGCCAAGACCTAGAGCAAAGCCCTTGTCTGCCAAGAAGTCTTTGTTGGAATGCCACCCGAGGGAACACTTCCTGCTTGGAATTAGATATCTTCTCATTTGTATCATTCATAGATTTTTAGGATCGATGGGGGCTTTTGCTATCTTTGTTCAATCTTCCAGCATTATAGATGAGGGAACTAAAGTTCGGGGATGAAGTGAATTACCCAAAGCCACCAATAATGACAAGACCAACTGCCGTTTATTGACGGCTTTTCTATACGCCTGGCCAAGTGTTTAAAACATCTCACTGAATTAGCTCAACATGCTTACTCAATTACAGAGAACTGGAGGCCCAGAGAGGTTCAGTGACTCCCTAAGTCACTGGTTCAGCCAGCTTACCCAGACGGCCAGCACTGGGCCCAGTTCACAGCCCGCTGCCTGGCTCCAAGGCCTCCCTCGTTCCGCCCTCCTGTGATGCATGTCATGGGATGCTTTGTTATATTTGTGGATTTACCTCATTGGTCCAGCTCCATTTGTAGGTTTCTGGGTAGCAGGGCACATGCTGTCCTTCTTACACTCGTCAAGGTGCTGAGCTGGGGTCCTGCTGATGCTTCCAGACATAGCGAACCCTGTCCTTCGCTAAGCACGGGGGCTCCGTGGCCCCCATGTGCTTCTCATCACTCTGCCCACATTCCCTAAGAGTAAAATGTCCCCATTATAGGCAGTTCCAACTCAGTGCAATTTGGATAAATACAGGAGTTTCATCTTCATAGTAAGACCATGGGATTGGTAGAACCAAGAGGCAGCTACCCGCCTCCAGGACGGGGCAGGCTGTTTGGAGGAGATGGGGCAGGGAACTGGCCGGTTCCGTGCCAACATTGTGAGAAGTGTGAACACATTACATCCTTTTGACCTCATCGTACCTCTATGGCATAGATATTTTTATCTCCACTTAATAAATGAGGAAATTGATGCTTTAAAGATCCATAGTTCACCCTGGGTCACGCTTCGAGGCAGGACCAAGTTTTCAACTTACCTCTGGCTCTGAAATCCGTGTTTCCCTCCCACACAAGGCTTTGTTGATGTATACACCCTAAGAAGGGTAACATCATAGCATCATAAATCTCCTGCAGGCATGGAATTGTGTCCAGTAATTCTTCTGTGCTGATGGGGTCAGAGGGCTCTGGGGTGGGCAGGTTTGGGGAGCCTCGTGTTACTTACTGTGAAATGATCCCTAAGCCTCCAGTTGACTAGACAAGAAAAGAGTGCTCACCAGGATCCAGGGTGGGATCAATGAGGACAAGTCATGTCAAATTAGCCCCATTCATCTTGGGATAGCAGGTAGTGTTACCAGACGTATAGGCTAGTCTGAGAAATGACAGAAACACCATGTAACTAGAACCTTTCAGGGAGTTTAACAAATTCCTAGAATAACCTTATAGACACATGAAGAAGTAAAGATTGGTGATGACTTCTAGAACTTTCTATAATTGTACCTCAAGTGAAATTGATTAATAGATTGAAGAGGTGTTGATAAGCAGATTGAAATATTCGGGGCAGGTTTTATTCTTAGCTAATTTGCTGTTTTCAACACTTTTTAAAAAAATATTTTATTTATTTATTTGAGAGAGAGACTGTGCAAGCGGCAGTGTATGGGGATGAGCAGAGGGAGAGAGAGAGAATCTCAAGCAAACGCCTCTCTGAGCACAGAGCCTGTCATGGGGCTCGATCTCACAACCCTGAGATCATGATCTGAGCCAAAATCAAGAGTTGGACACCCAACCAACTGAGCCACTCAGGTGCCCATTAACACATTTTTTTAAAGTAGGCTCCACACCCAGTGTGGAACCCAACATGGGGCATGAACTCATGACGCTGAGATCAAGACCTGAGCTGAGATCAAGAGTTGGACGCTTAACCAACTGAGCCACCCAGGCACCCCTGTTTTTTCAACACTTTAATCAATAGCTTGGAGGAAATACCAGAGGGTATGCCACGCTTTCTGGTGGGTGTAGGAGTTGACACTTTCCATACTCCCTCCTCCTTGGATGTCTCTCCTTTTTAGGGACTCTTGACAAAATTTCCTTATTTTTTTGGCCACTGGTCTTTTCCATTTCTTATATGGGTTCTTTATCCTTAGCCTGTTTTTTAGAGATAACCCAGGTTCTCAAGATTCTTTCTTGGGCATCCTTACCTCTCACTCATGGAGAGGCCACCTGCTTCCATGGATTCACTTTGCATCTTTCAAAATGACATCTCATGACTGAGGTTGGGTATCTCTGCTTTACTGTCCCACACACGCTTCATATTCTACCAAGCCCAAACTCAACCCTTTCTCTTCCCCCACAAACCCGGTCCTCCCCCTGAAGTCAGTGGATAGACCTCTTCTTTGCCATTTGTCCTTGCCAAAAATTCCAGCTGAGACCTCTGGTTTCATTCTCTTTTCCCACTGTCACTTACAGCATCTGTTATTTCCAAATTTCCTAAATATGCCCATCCTTTCCCATCTCCATTGCTGTCACTGTCATTCCTGCCAGTTTCATGCCTCAGTTAGACTGTGGAAAGTTTCCTAAGTCATGACCTGTAACTGCTGCTCTGCATCTGGTCTTGCTCCCTTCATAACATACTCGGGGGTGTAGCCAGAGTGGTCCTTTGAAAGTACCAATGTGGTCAGAGCACTGGGCGGAATATGTCAAGTCAGTTGTTTCTGTACGTCTTGCCCCCAGTTTCTGACAGAACTTACTCTGCCTGCATGCTGTGCACCTTTTTACTCTTCAGCCTCATCCCTCAAGACTCCAGTGCCCTGGACACAACACTCCAGGATGGGAATTTTATTTACATCTGGAATAAGGCATGCTTTCTCTCATTTGGGGGACATTGTACATGTGGTTCCTTTTGCCTGAAATATCCTTCCCTCCACTGGTATATGTAGGTAGTTCCTGCTCACATTTTCTTTCTCATCTTAGATTTCCTTTCCTTCAAAAACCTTCTCTGATGCTCCAAGCCTGACTTAGCTGTTCTTTTTATGTGCTCACCCAGCCATCACTTATATAGAGGTGGAATGACCTAAAAAGGGGGTATCCAAAGACTGATGGAAGAAATTTTACCCTTTGGGCTCAAATGCTCAGGGATATGCTGAGGTTTAGCAACGTTTGATGTATTTTGTTAACAAATAATATAAATGACACAAACTTGGTGGGAAATTCACCTGATACCATCTTTCTGTGGGTGAAAGTGATGCACTCCCCAGAGACCCTCCTTGTGTTCCTAGACAACCCTCACATGGGATTTTTGCCCGACTGTACATCTCCTACACTTCCCAATGTTTTCCTTGCTTAACTGGACAGATTTCTACCAGAGCAAGCTAGCACTCAACCCAGCATTTAACTGCTCTGCTGTGGGTAACAGTTCATTCTTTTGTGACATGCCCACAACTTTGATTCTGACAACTTTCCTCTTATGATTTTGTGTTGTTGTTTAATTACACGAATTACAAGGGATATGACCCTGGAATTTGGGAAGAAAATTAAAAATAATTAAAAAAAAGTTGGTGAATAAAGCTGACAGCTCATTTATCAATGCCAATTCAATTGCCTACTCATGGCTGGTAGGTGAAGAACTCCATGAATCAAATTTGTAACTTATGGTTGGCATTTGAAGCAGTAAGTCTTCATGTCTTTAATTTGTGAAAATATTACTAAGCTATTGCCTATTTTCTTCTTGAGATATTTTTTTGATTATTGCAGTGTGTTCATTAGTCTGCTTGGATAACATTTAAAAACACATGTATATAAAATCATACTGCATTGAAACACATACTAGCTGTAAACATCTTGTAATAACAAAAACATCACTGGCACATTGTAGGCTCTCAACATTTATTGACTTAAAGTGAATACTATTCATATTTTTATTTATTTTAACTTCAGAGCATTCTTCTATTTTTGGTTTTTATTTTCAGGTATTTCCAGTTTGCTTTTCATAGTTTAGAGAATTTCATTTCAATGTATAGTAACTGTTTGCTTTTTATTATGATAATGTCCACGATAGACATTGACTTGAAAAATATAAAGTCATGTATTAGGAAAAAATGATGTTGAAATTTAAAGAGAATAGTCATTTCATCCAATTCAACCAGTTGACTCCTGAGAGTGAGTTTTTAATTCTTTATTTTATTGTTTTTACGTCTCACCTGAGTCTTAAATAATCATGGAGAAAACACATTGTACTGTTTTATTAAGACATAAATAGCTATTCTCTAGGCAGGAAAATATAGTAAAATGTAATATTCCACTGTTGAGGTAAAGAAGTTATGAGTAGTACAGAATTGTACACAGAAATGCTACTTCCTAAAGACTAGTACTGAAGACAGCGGATCTGGGAAAGTCTTGATGGGCTTGCCCAGGAAAATACAGGTCTGAACAGAGGTATCCAAGTGTGGCAAGGTAATGCCCCAGGCAAATAGTATTTCTGTGTTTCATGCTTTTTGCTTACTTATGGAAACAGATTCAGTTTTTGGTAGGGGTACAATGAGTAATTTCAAACTTTAAAAAGTACAGTTGATCCTTGAACAATGTGGGGGTTGGAGACACTGATCCCCGCACAGCTGAAAATCCACGTATAACTTTTGACTCCCTTAATTCAGCTAAGAGCCTACTGTTCACCAGAAGCCCCACAGAAAACATACAGGCAATTAACACATATTTTGTATGTTATATGTATTGCATACTGTATTTTTATAATAAAGAAAGGTAGTTAAAAGAAAATGTCATCAAGAAAATCATAACAAAGAGAAAATACATTTAGAGTATTGTAGTCTATTTCTTGAAAAAAAGATTCATGTGTAAGTGGACCCGTGTAGTTCAAACCCGGGCTGTTCGAGGGTCAACTGTAATTCTGACTTGACATAAATAAGAACAAATCAACTTTGAATTTAAGGACAAAACTGTGATTTTGCCTGTAAGGCCCAAATGTCTGAAATGTTTTGGGGGGTTTAACACAAGCACTAGTACTTGATATTTGCATTACTACAAATGCTTTATTAAATAGGCATGGCCCTTTCATTAAACTTTTTACCAAATTTGGGAATTTTTTTGGTCATTATTTTTTTCCATTATTTACTTCTGCCCCATTCTCTCTTCTCTCCTTCTGTGATTCTTGTAGGTATAGTATGTATATGTGCTATTGTCCAATAGATTTCTGAGCGTCTGTTCATGTTCCTTCAATCATTTTTTTCCCATTTAGTCAGAATGAATAGTTTCTATTTATCTATCATCAAGTTCACTGAATCTTCTGCCACTTCTAATGTTATTAAGTCACGGCCATTAAAATTTCAACTTAGTTGTATTTTCAGCCCTAGAATTTGCATTTTTTAAGACTCCATTTTTCTAAAAGCAGTTTTAGATTCACGGCAAACTTGAGGGGAAGATAGAATGATTTCTCATATGCCCCTTACCCCCACGCATGCATAGCCTGCCCCCTTATTGACATCCCCCACCAGTGGTTCATTTGTTACAAACGACACATCATAACCACCCAAAGTCCCTAGTTTCCATATGGTTCACTCTTGGTGCTGCACATTCTACGGATTTGGGCAAATGTATAATGGCATGTGTTCACCATTCTCGTGTCATACAGAACATTTTCACTGCCCTAAAAATCCTCTGTGCCCCACCTATACATCCCTCCCCTTCTCCTCCCAGTGACCAGTGTCTTTTCACAGTCATAGTTTTGTCTTTTCCAGAGAGTCATATCATTGGAATCATACAATATATAGTCTTTCCAGGTTGGCTTCTTGAGCTTAGTAATATGAATTTAATTTTCCCCCATGTCTTTTCAAGGCTTGATTACTTATTTCCTTGTCGGGACCACAGTTTATTTCTCCACTCACCTACTAAAGGACAATTTGTTTGCTTCTAAGTTTTGGTAATGGTGAAGAAAGCTGTTATAAGCACTTGTGTGCAGGTTTTTTTGGTGGAATTTACATTGTTTTGCAGTTCTATTTCTCTCCTGAGATTACCCATTTATTAATCCATTATTGTTGTTGTTATGTGCAAACAATGAATCATGGAACACTACATCAAAAACTAATGATGTAATGTATGGTGATTAACATAACATAAAAAAAAAAGAATATTTCCCTCTGAGTCCCTGAATACTTTTGTGTTAGTTGCTTTAAAATTTTGTCTGCTAATTGCAACATCTAGGTCATCTGGGATGTGATTTTTTTTTACTGCTTTTTCTCTTTAATTTTGGTCAGTTTTCCTATTTCGTCATATGTCTAGTGATTTTCAATTTAATTTCAGACATAAGACTATGTTATAGAGAGCATGGATTCTGTTCTATTCCTCTGAAGAGTATTGTTTTTCATTCTCATAGCAGTTAACGTGTCTGGACTCAAACTCCAAATTCTGTCTCCCCACAGAGGGAGTAGTACCGAATTGTACACAGAAATGCTACTTCCTAAAGACTAGTAATCCCTGCTTTATTAGTTAAGTTGAAATCCCTGCTGAAATCCCTGCTTTATTAGTTAAGTTTTCAGCGGCTGTTTTCTCATGGGGATCACCGAGGTTTCTGTGCGCACATAGTTTCAGAGTCAGAGTTCAGCCCTCGGCATCTCTTTCCCTTCCACGATTTCCTCCCATCTTTGCAGCTGCTCTGCCATCTGTCTTCTCCATCCTCTGACACTGTTTGCTGGTAGGGCTTCCTGCTGCACGAGATGCACGGAGTGGGGTGTATCCTTGGTCAAAAAGCCACAAACTCACAAATCTTGTTATAGGTCTTTTCATCTTTTCAGGGTAGACACCATTCCAGTAACTGCCCTTTTTTGGTCATTATTAATGCCTTAGGCTTTAAAAAACCGTTTGTCCATATTTTCTAACTGTTTTCTGCAAAAGGGTAATCTGACCATGCAAATCCTCCATTACTTCCTTTTTGTTAAATTTTGATGACTCTGAGTGGTCCTGTAATTTGCATAGAACATGTTGGTGATTGGTAAATTTAAATGATGCGGGTTATTTTATACACAGAACTAACAGAGGTCAAGGGTGTTATAGCGGAGAGGAGCTGGGGTGCAAAATGAGTGATCTGGCATTTTTTCAAATAGGGTCTTAAAATGGTAAATCCCAAGACTAAATCCCAAGAATAAAAGTATTTATTCATGCAATGATTTTTACAAAATTTATTGAACAGATAATTTATAAAAACTGATGCAAAATGTGCTTGGATGAATATTTAAAATGAGTCAGATGTGGAAGACTGTTCTCAAGGTACTGAAAACCTAGAAAAAGCAGGAAGATATAGCCTATGTTGTGAAGGTGAACAGAGCTGAAAAACAGAAGGGACAGGGCCCTAATCCTTTGCTTAAGAACATCTTTTACCACTGAAATAGCATGTGCCCTGTGGGCTGGTCTAAATGAAAGTTGCCAATAGTTAAATAGCAAAATCCCAGATAGCTAAATTCTTGGGGGAAAATAGGAAGACAAGTAGATAAATGTTTGAAACAGAAAATAAAGGAATTATAATTTCTGCACAATATGGAGCTCTTTATAAGGAATACTCAATTACAAAGTTCTATTCCACATTATAAAGCACCAGGAATTTTAATGCTGGTAGATGGGAATAGGATAAATGTTCGGAATTGAAGAGAGAGTACTGTAGTCTCCAGAGGGTAAATATTCCAGCAAAGCAAATTCCCTAAAATGTGCAGAAAAGGTGTGAACTTTGAGCAGTTATGGCCAGGAAGGCTGATAGTTCTCTCTGTACAAAGGAGAAACCCATGCATGCCCATGAAGGTGGCATGGGACGTGGCAGGATGAAGCAGAGCCAGTCATGGAAGAAGTGTGAAATTAGACCAGCCTGGGTCAGAAATTTCCCTTAGGGCACACTACAGGTTTCATCAAGTCTCTGGCCAGTGGGGATTTGACATTTATACAAGAAGCATTGTAGATAGATAAATAGACAGACAGATAGATAAATAGATAGATAGATGATAGATAAATATAGATAGATGGATAATGATAGATGTAGAGATAGAGATACAAAGGTAAATAGAGATAGAGATACGCGTATAGATATCTAAACACACACATACGAAATGGGGCTTTGGGTCACTGTTCAGAATAGCACGCATAGTTCTCATTTCCTTTGTTGGGCCATGTTTCTCAGTTCTTTTGCTGCCTTTTACAAAGAAGCCTTTCTAAAGTTTGTTTCTGAATTAGATAGAGCTCAAAGGAAAATTGTTTCAAGATTTTGGCTGTGGAATGGACAAGCCAATCTGGCAATTAAATAAGACTGGTTAAATAAGATACATTACATGGGTGTGCAACAAGTCCTAACTGAAAGGAATGATTATAAAATGAAGATTGGAGAAATTTTTGTTTACAAATTTTTATAAATTCAGTTTAAATCACAAGAAAATATATTAAATTTTGATAGAAGCTTTGTCTTTACGCTGTGTGATGCCATATTAAGTACAGCAGGCAATGGATCTCTAACAATAAATTTAAAATGTCAATAAGCCCTGATACCTTTGTGTGAGAGAGAACAACTTTAAAAAGCAAGATAGATGGTTACACAATGCAAACACATAAACAGATTCTAAGCTCTGTGAACTGTGCATTTAGTATGTGCGTTGTGAGTTGCATGTGTGAGTGGAAAGAGTTTTTCCTGAAATGAATGACTTCTTGGAAGCCATACCAATAAATTTCTTTGTATCTGGTTACCAGCCAAGCATTAAAGTCCTCCAGATCAAGGTGTCCATAATTACCTTCATGGGTTCTATTAGAACGTCGTTCCATTCCTAATACTGGCCTCTACTTTGGTCCTGGAACACCAGCTTCTTCTAGTTCATGACTTGATTCCTTCCCCTTTCCCAGAATTCACATGTGGTTTATCTGAATTTTAGGATTATTTAACATTGAGTAAAGTAAAAACAATCCGAAGGAGTTCAAAGTTGCAAGAATTTTTCAATCTAATAATCTATTTTAACAAACTTTTACTGCTGTATGGCATGCAGAAAAGTAAACAGATCATAACCATATAGCTCAGTGAATTTTCACAACGTGATTACATCTGTTTAGTCACAGCCCAAATCAAGAAGCAAAATACTACCAGTGCCACTGAAACGCCCCTGTGCTTCTCTCAATCATTATTGCTACTCCAAAGGCAATTGCTGTTCTGAATTCTAAAACTGTAGATCGGTTTTGCTACTATTGAACTTTATATAAGGGGAATAATACAAGATATACTATTTTTTATTCATGTTCCTTTGCTCAATGTTAGGAGACTCATCCACGCTCTGGCAGGTAGCTGCAGTCCATTTTCCTTGTTATATAGAATTTCATTTTATGGTCAGATCAAACTTGCTTATTCATTCTCTTGTTGATGGATTCTGATTTTTGGTTATCATAAATAATACTGCTATGGACGTTCCTGTATGGGTCTTTGAGTGCACAAAAGCACACATTTCTGTGTGGACCCAGCAATATAATTTCTGAGTCTTAGGGTATCCATACATTCAATCTCGAAGATACTGCTTGATAGTTTCCCAAAGTGATATACAAATAAATATACGCTCACACCAACAATGTGTGTGTTCCAGTTGCTCCACATCTTGCCAACTCTTGCTACGGGCAGTCTTTTTAATTTTAGGTTTTTTTGGTGGTTATATAGTAGTAACTTGTTATAGTTTTAATCTGCATTTCTTTGATGACTAAGTGGCTAAGGACATTTTGTATATTTATGGACCAATTGGATATATTATTGTGAGAAAGTTTTTGTCTGTTTTTCTGTTTGGTTGTCTGTCTCTTTCTTATTAGTTTGTAAGAGTTCTTTTTTTTAATTTAAAATTTATCAATTATTTAACATATAGTGTATTATTAGTTTGAGATAGAGTTTAGTGATTCATCGGTTGCATATAACACCCCAGTGCTCATTACATCACGTGCCCTCCTTCATGCCCATCACCCAGTTACCCCATCCCCCCAACCCATTCCCCTCCAGCAACCCTCAGTTTTTTTCCTAGAGTTAAGAGTATCTTATGGTTTGCTCTTTATATAATGTTTATGTGTGTACACAGTGTAAGGGATTCAGTGTAGCTGCAGATTAGAACTCGCCCAAGCCCTCCATTGTTGTGGAGGGCCCCCTGGAATCTCTATAGGATGGCAGGTTAAACATATTTCTACCACTTTGAATGCGTTCCCTGGTAGGACCAGGCCCAGGGGGAGGTGAGAAAGAATAGTCTCCATGGCATGCTCACTTCTTGCCTTCTCTGCTTGCCTGAAACAAATGGGAGCAGGTTAGCATTCACCTGGGTGCTCAGTTCAAACTGTCCCAACGATGACATCAGGACCAATAACCCCCTGAAACCTGGCACCGGTTGGCAACATTCACCAAATGTTCTGCAGGAATGCTGAAGTAGCAAGGAAATGAACATCTCCCATGTTCCACAAAGAGCTGGGGGGGGTCCCAGAAATTAAAGACCCTTGGATGACCTCTTTCTCCTGACAGACAGTGACCTCAACTTTGCCCAGACACTTCCAGTGGTGGTAAGTTTCATCCTGTATTTTTCAAGGCAAACAAACCCATTACTGGTCAGCTCTAATTATGAGAAAATCCTGATCTCTATTCATATGAAAATGTGGCTCCCGTTTCTTCTATCCACTGATCTTCGCTCTGCCCCTTGGAGGTAGCAGGTGTTAGGGCACTTGTCCCTGTCCCTTGAGTACTTGAGACAGCCATCTTGTCACTATGTCTTCTCAACTCTTCCTTTAGACTGAAAACAACAACTAACCTTTTTGGAATAAACATCTTTAAGCAGATTAAAAAAAAAAAAAAAGCACCACGGTCAAACAATGCACTAAAATCGAAGATAAGGAATTTATCGAGGACATTTTCTTGTTCGGTAACATCCACTATTTTCTCCTTTGTTTATTTTTCTTCTTATTAAACAGTGATTACCAAGTGGCTCCCAGTAGGCTTATTAAAATCCTTAACTTCCTTTATTACAGGTAATGCCCCTCATTTTGTAGACCAGTTTCCTTCCTGCCTGCTTACACCTGCTGTTACCTTTTTTGGATTATTGTCAACAGAATAATTTGGCAGTGGGGATCTTTTAAATGTGTGACCCTGGTGAATAGCACAGCGTTGCTCGAATTTTCCTTTTGTGTGTGTTGTTCATATTTCAAGGTAATTTGCAGAACCGCTGTAATGTGTCTCTGCTCATTTATAGGAGGAACTGTCATTCGTAATTCTGTTTCCTGAAATTCAGGAACTTTCATAGAACTGTTCTCAACACATCCTGCACTGTGAGGTTCGACCTTTAAGGGAAGAGGGGGGCAAAAACCCTAAAAAGAGACATCTTTTGATTCCCGATAATAAAGAACACTCTGGCCCTTTGGAGCAGTTCTTTTTTAGGCTTGAAATGGACTATTTGTAAGCATTTATTCATTCTGTAGTCGATAAATATGTATGAAGTCCCTGCTTTAGTCCCGCACCGGGCTCAAGTATTGAGAATACAATGGTGAAGTTGCCCTTCCTGAGCTTACCTGCCGGCTGGGGAGACGGGGAACAAACGTGGGCCGGGCACTCTTACAATGCGGCTGCTACACCTTCTGGTGTCGCTGGGGCAAGTGCTACCGTAATGACCTCTGCTTAGACTACTAGCCCTACTACCCTCGCTATGGCTACTGCTACTGTCAGTGAGCACTGTGGTGTCCCTGCTCCTGCCACTGCTGCTAAGTTCCTGCGGCCCCCCGATTTCACTCGGGCCGCCGAAGAGCCACGTGACCTTCGACACAGTCCTTAACCTCCCCGAATGTTCTTCTCCCCTGTACAATTAGAAGCACGTACGCGCTTCTGCCTGCCAGGGGGCAATACCCATGGTACCAAAAAATAAAGAGGAGGGTGTTGGTCTACCGATATGTGGGGGAATGCGATTTTTGAAAAGTTTACTTACGGAAGAATTCTCCTTTCCTGTGTTCATAGGGACTATGAATCTCTAAGAGTCTGCACCAAATTTATCTGCTGCAAAATACTTTTTTGGGGGTGGGGGTGGGGGTTGTTTCTCAGTGTTAACAAAGCCAATTTCTGAGAGAAAAAATCTCTTGTTCTGGGGAACAGACTTTTGTCCCTACATATTGAACTGTGAACTGTGTTTTTTTTTTCAAAGAACTTCCCCGCTTTAATATTCTGTGGCTCTACTGGGTCTTAAAATCTCTCAGCCCTGGGGCAACCTTGCATCCTACTGTGTGTGAGATGAGCTAATTATTAATAGTGCTCCCTTTTTCTTTAACATTTTTCCCAATCTGAACAACAAATGACAGGGTCGGCTCACCTAACACGGTGATCCTCACTCGTTCTTGTGGAGATGGCTTTTGTGGATTGCTTCACTTGCTCCCAGAGTTCCCGAACACACAATGCTCATTGGATATTGAATAATAGGAACATTCTCCTTCCTCATCTCCTCTCACCTGATTAACCCCCATTTCCCTTGTGTGAGTCTCTGTTTGGATGAGGAACAATAAACAGGGCTACATTTCATTAGCTGGGGCAGAGCAGTGAGTGTTTAGTGAGCACTTAGCCCTGTGATAGTTGCTATGACACATAAAATAAATATGAGGCATGATCTTCGTTCTCCTTTAAGGAGCTCCAAACCTAATTCTGTTTGGGGAAGCATGAATTTGGCAAAGCATTTTAAAATGTAATAAATTTCTTAAATAGCAAACATTCTCACAATGATTAATAAGACAAGCCAGTTACATTTATCCTCTCTGCTTTCATTTTGGGTTCTGTTTTGTTTTGTTTGGGTTTTTGTAGCACATGCAACCATCATCTGAACAAAAGCCTGCGGATTGGATCACGCAACTAGGCTCCTAAGCGTCCATTTTTAATTTGTGACATTGATTTGATATTATTAGTTTTTCCATTCTTTTCAACTCTCATATTTCCCCTTGTTTCACATGGCAGGGATATGCACTCGTCTCAGAGGGAAGTTCAGCCTAGAATAAAAAGGGAAATTTAATTTTTGGATGGATTTCTTAAGCAACAGCAACAATAGCCAGAAAGCCAAACTGACTTTGATATATAAAAACTAGTGTTTCCTGAGAAAATAGTAAAGATTTGGGGGGACTAAAAAAGTCAGGATTTAAATATCAAGAGCCAAGCTTACAACGCTACGCATAGAAGATCTAACAAACCCTTTAAAGGAAAAGGGAACTTGATTACACTATAATCATTTTGCTCTCCTAAAGGAGATATGATTCAAAAGTCAGCTAATGTGAAAGTGTTGGAGGGAGGGTGACCGAACATAGGGAGCCCAAGAAAGTCTTCATTGCTCACTCATTACCCACTAACCCTGGAGAGGACAGAGCCTAGCAGATACTTTGGGGAGGACACAAGAGCCGGACGTCACACCTCACTTTCCAGGCTAGTGCTGAGGAAGACTCACGCTCTTATAGAGAAACTGCATGTTCCAAATAGCCCTGGAACTGTGGAGTGTCTGATCCAGACAACAAATGAACACTTCTTGGGAGAGCCTTCTAACTCGCCCACTGGTGGCAGGGGTGATGTTCTGCTGTCCCCAGTATGGTGGTTCTGAACAGCCCTCTCCCCAAAGAGGATGAAAACAGTGCCAAGAAACCCAGCAGATGGGGGTTGCCTGGGGTCAGGACAAGGATGGAGAGGCTGGAGAAGGTGCCAGGGCAGACCACCCAGGGGCCAGGCGGGTCAAGCTGAACCTCAGCAGGTTTCACATTAGCAGCCAGTGGGAGGTGGAGGGGAGCTGGGACAAGAGGGGCACAGGGGCCAGGAAGTCTCTCCTGATGTGGGGGCCACATCGAAGCCTCCGAGAGGCAAGATGGGAGACGGCGGGAAAGATAGGCAGAGCGGGGGAGCGTTTTGAGTTGACTATTCGTACACAAGAGACTTGTTTAAACTGCCAAGTGGTTGAATTTTGTTGCATTGACAATTTGAATGAAGATTTCTACCACCCCTCCAAAATAAGAGCTTGAAAAATAAAACACATCTGAGTAGTGACCGTAGATCCAGAACCTGCTCACTGACATTAGCTGAGGAGTTTGGCTGTTCCACACACGGCAGAGGTTTTCAAGGAGGGAACGACATTCTAAGTTCAAAGAAGAGGAACTTGGCCTCCATTAATGAGAATAAATGCTTTTCTCATCTTAAAGCAGGTTTCATATGTATCGTAAAAAACGATTTGACCTGCTCTAGGCTACTGCTAAGAAGGAAGGTGTTTGTTTTTTTTTTTTAATGTGTACATTTCTCTAGTGTTTGTAGTAGCTTAATGAGGTCTTCCCTTATAAACTGATTAGGAGTTGGCTTATTTTGAACCCTGCGACTTAAATGAAATCTGATATTTCCTATGCTTTCCATTTCTGATTTTCTGCTTCTCACTTTTAATGCACACCTTCCCTGTTACCTGTTGCTGACCCTCATTCCCCACATGGCTCCACCTGTCTGTATCCTCACACACCGCCTGGATTTTGGAACCTGTCAAAACCACCATCCTTCAGTGCATCATCCTGGCATTGGAGGGTAATTAGGGCTATGAGTTATAAATTTAAATAAACTGATACACCTAAAGTCATAACTGGCTTTAAAAACTAGGTCTTCTCGGGGCACCTGGGTGGCTCAGTCGGTTAAGCGTCTGCCTTCGGCTCAGGTCATGGTCCCAGGGTCCTGGGATCGAGCCCTGCATCGGGCTCCCTGCTTGGCGGGAAGCCTGCTTCTCCCTCTCCCGCTCCCCCTGCTTGTGTTCCCTCTCTCGCTGTCTCTCTCTCTGTCAAATAAATAAATAAAATCTTTAAAAAAAAAACAAAAAAACAAAAAAACAAAAAAACTAGGTCTTCTCTTGAAAAGTAAGTATAAATTGGATTTTTTATAAATTAAATCACTTACATTATACTAAAGTGGTCTGATGAAAGCGTCTAATTGTGAGTTATCTTGAAAAAGTGACAAATTACTTTATGGATATATTAATTACCATTTATTCATTCAAGTAATTTGTGTATGCATGTGTTTGGGCACTGTGCTAGGTCCTTAATTTATCTTGGTTGAAAATCCATTCTGTTAAACATGGAGTTTGCTTATCCTTATTGCTGTCCTTGTACAGTGACAGTAGAGTCTCTTCTAAAGGTTGTCGAGGGGGCGTCTGGGTGGATTGGATGAGCATCTGCCTTTGGCTCAGGTCATGGTCCTGGGGTCCTGGGATTGAGCCCCGCTTCAGGCTCCCTGCTCAGCAGGGAGTTTGCTTTTCTCTTTGCCTCTGCCTCTCCCCTCCACTCGTGCTCTCTCTCTCTCTCGAATAAATAAATACAATTTTTTTTAAAAAAGGTTGTCCAGAGAAAAAGTACATATATTTTAAAGAAGATAATAATTTTACCTTTGAGTATTATGAAATCCTCAATTCATTATTTTCGTATTTATTTCACCTTTATTTCAGAGAGCCTGGGACTGCTGGAGGTGGTGCCAACATGGTCAAGTTCCTCACATGACCAGGCGGTGGGCACACGTCATGAGTGCCGGCTTCCACAGGCAGGCCTGTGCTCTGAGGGGAGCACATCCACCCGGCATTCTTTTGGTAGCAAGAATTTGAAAGCTGAAAAGGAACAATGGCATCTTGGCCTATCATATATTTCAACAAAGCAAATTATTAATTATCGAGCCACTGCAATTTTGTTTTTTCATTTAGTAACCATCTGTTAGGTACCTATTCCCTCTTAGATGCTGTTGATATAGCATAACTCTATGCTTATTCTCAGATAAATCTATATCTCAGATAAATCTATATCTGAGAATTTATCTGAGAATAAGTTATGTGTGACAAACACATAATTCATTAAAATACACCATTTATATATCATTCAACAACTCTCTAGTAATGCTCTGTATGTGTTTGGAGACCAACATGTCATTAGGGGTTACTCGTACTGTGCTGGGTGAGGGGCAGGGAGGGGCAGTTCACTTACGAGGCAGAGCAGGCACTGTAAGGAGCTGTTAGAAAGAGCTTTTCTAGAAGAAAATACTTGAATTGAGCCTTAACATTGGGGGAAGGAGTACTGCAAATATCAGAATTGAGGCATGGAGGCTGAGCGTGGACGATACGGGAAAATAACGTGCACTGCAGCTTAGGCTAAAACAAAGTTCCTGTCCAGGAGTTTTAGACATAAGCAAATAGACATGAGGATTTTTTCTTGTTTTGTTTTGTTTTTCTGTAGAGGCTGCCTTGAAAGAAGCCTTGAGTATATGTCCAGCAGCTTAAGTTTTTTTTGGTTATTCATTATTTGGTCAGTGTCACTTCTATTCACTTAAGAGAGGTATCTGTTTGTCTACATTGACGATTTTGGCAGATTCTGCTAGTTGTCTAACTCTCGGCGCTGGGAACTTAGCATAAAGACTACATTTCCCAGAGTCCTTTGCTACTGAGGATGGTCACGTGACGATGCTCTGGCGAATCACTTTGGGTCTTCCGGAAAGGTGCAAAGTGGGCTGTTAGCAGGGAGGTGTTCCCTCTTGGTGCTCTGCGCCCTCCTTCGTGTCTGGAGTACAGGTGTGACGGCCGGACCCAGGGCTGACATCCGTTAGCCCAGCAGGTACAGTGCCTCCGCTCTGCCCCACTTTAGGGACCCCTGAAAAAATTTCCATTCCTTTTAAAATCAGAAGAAAGGAAAATAAACTTTTTAGTTGAAGAAAATGTTTTAATACAATGTTCACATATCTGTCTTTATACCAATGTAGTCATAAAATGTAATTTAAAAAAGTTTTTGAAGGATCCGTGAAAGCAAAAGCGCCCGGGGCCAGCGGAGCCGCCCCTCGGTAAGGACTGAGCAGGAGACGGCGCCCGCGGAGCTGGTGGGGCCGCGCCCGCAGCGGGGGGCCCGGGGACGCCCGACGCGTGCCGAGGGCACCCTCCCGCGCCGAGGCTGCCGTGGGGGCCGGGGACGCCCGACGCGTGCCGAGGGCACCCTCCCGCGCCGAGGCTGCCGCGGGGGCCGGGGACGCCCGACGCGTGCCGAGGGCACCCTCCCGCGCCGAGGCGGCCTAGTGGGGTGTCGGTTACCTGCGCTTCCTAACGAATCAGCCGTTCTCCCGCCGTGCCCTGCCTGACTGCCAGGTGCTAACTGGGAACAAGTGAGGGGTACATCCAGCTCTCAGCTGGCCGTGTATGCACTAGCACCGTCCGCTTAAGAGCTCTAAGAAGACTGGGTCGGTGGGCTACTGAACTCACAAAACACAAACTCTCAAACAGCTCCCAGCATTAAAAAAAAAAAAAGACAAGAAAAGAAAGCCTTTCCCTGTATGTCTCGTGTAGGGCTCCCACCCAAAGTGGGCTCAGTGGCATTGCATCTGAATACGAATCGATTCCAGCCAGCTTTGTGGAGGTTTTAGACTGTTTTCTCACTTCAAAATCACCAGGCACAGGAAAATGCCTCTCGCTTTATTCACAGGTTTCTTAGGGAATAGGAAGAGATTTTTTTTTCTCCTAAACATGCCCTGGGGTCCTCTCAGGGTCTTCCCTTTCATTCCAGAGCCCACTCTGAGGTCCCAAGGTCTGTTCTGCCCTGCAGCCTCATGCCCCCCACCTCTGCCTCAAGTGGAAAAACCCCTGGTCTAACACGTAACAAATAACAAAGCTCATTCAAACCGACTTCTCCTGAAACAGATGATTTCCAGCTCCTCTTAAGCTCATTCAAATGCAGGCCGTGGTTTGCATTAATAAATATGCTGACTCCCTCAGTTCAGGACTCTCTCTGCTTCCTTGGTTTGGATCTGAGGAGGTGACAGGTCCAAGGCCTGGTGGTTCTTAAGACAGGCCACTGAGATTTCAAAACCTTTGTGAAATATTTACATTTTTAGTGGAAGTAAAGGATGACTCAGAGATGTTCCTTCTTTCAGGAGCTCTGTGCTCCTTGGCATCTTATGATTTATCTAAATAATCTTAAAAATGGCTGAGAAAAGGCTCACTAGATAATAACAAATCAATAAAAGCATCAGTAATAACAGAGCATTTTTCTCTCTGTCTCTCTCTCTTCTATGTGTAGCATAAACAAGAGTAGACCAGGTTGAGCCCGTTTTGCCTTCATTTATAAGAGCGGTTTTTGTGGCACATTGATTTTCAGCAGCTCGGTAAAAGCTGGCTAAAATATTAGCTTGTACATTAGATGCAACATCTTGGCTTCCAGCCTTGATCACAACAAGTCCGAGAGAGAAGAAAGTCAGGTTGCTTAGATAAAAGAGGTGAGTCTGAGCGAGGGAGTCTGATTACTGTGGAGAAAATGAAAGAAAAGGAATAAAGTAGGTCTCAAATGGAAATGGGGCAAAGCAGAAAAATGATCCTTCATTTGGGAAAGAAAACAAAGGGCCAGAATTAGAGTTATTTGCAGGTGTAAATTGGGAGACCAAATGGACCAGAAACCCAGAAATTCTCAAGTGCCCATGCCAAGGTGGGACGAGCCCGCCCGGACCCCCCAGCGGCTCGTGGGGGTTCAGTGCGAGCCTGGCTGTTGTGTGGTCTTTCTCGCTTCTGCCTCCGTGGAACAGGTCTTCTCTGCTTCTCTTCCTCCTCCTCCTCCTCCTCCTTTCTTAATGCTCATCAGGGGCACGATTGTGAAAAAGACCTTGAAACTTACCTTTCTGGTGTTGCTCTATCAGCTTTATTGATATATATTTAAGTGTTACTTTTATTATATCCTAGGGTAGTAGAAGATACTAAATTATATCTGTTATGTCTATGCAGCTGTTACATAATTGTTACATGCCCCATCACGCTTTACTGTCAGACCATTGACTGCTTTGGGAGCTGTTCCTGTAAGGTATTAAAAATAAAAGAGAGAGAGAAATAATGTGATTAATAGTTTGACGGTAAGAGGCTCAACATTGCTTCAAAACAAACTTTGCACCACTGTTTTATTTTTAAAAACGGAGCTTAGGCATCTCTGAGTCTTGAGCAGATGGATAATTTTATGCATTTATAGTGAAGGTTCTCTGAATGCTTCATTATGGCTCTTCTTTCCCACTGGTGAATTATGTACATTTATGTGGCAGTTAAAACTCTCAAACGGCCCCATGGAGGCATGGATTGCATGAAGCTAGGCTGCCTTCAGATGCCTTTCAGGTGGCCTCAGCTAATCCATTGCATGAGCTCTGTTTCTTTTCCTTTCCAGAACACCAAGAGAAGTAAAAACAAATGCCAATAACAGAGCAAAGAAGCAACATCCTTCCCAGGGGAGTGCCAAAATGTTTCCGAGTGTAATAACTAGATTGTTTTTAAAAATATATTAATTCACCCCTTCTTTATGCTTTCACATCACTTGACATGGATTTCTGTCATTGAACTTACAGTAAACACTTTATTTACTTAAAGAGTTTTCTGTCCTCCTTTATTTATGCCTGTTCTGAGTTCTTGCGAGGGGAAGGGTGATGTCCCAGAGCCATCATGGTTAAGGGCACCAACAGCGCAGGCTGTGGGAGGCCCAGAGCCAAACCCCAGCTGATCCACATAATGGCTGTGTGACTTTGGGCAAGTTATTAGCCTCTCTGAGCCTCTGTCCTTTTATGTGCAAAATCAGGACAGTGTTCACAACCTCTGTCTATGGAAGATTTGGTAATGGGTGTGAACAGCCTATCCCAGAACCTGAGATAAAGTAGGTGCCCAAGAGTTGTTTGCTGAGTTGAATTGAATTAAATGCTTAATTTGCTTTATTTGACATGAGCTATTGCCAATTAAGAGATTCCAACAATGCCTAAATGAGATATGGAAAACAAAACATCTTCTCCCTGGGAATAATGTTTCATACTGCATTCTAGAAACCCTCCCTATTTTATTCCTATAAAAAAGTCTCTTAGAAGCCTAGCTGATCTGCAGTGGCAAGGACCTAGCTTAGCTTAATTTGGGGGAGCCACAGTTGCATTTTACCACAATTATATGTCTTTTAAGACACATTCCATGAGTTGTCCTTGTAGGCCAAATATATCAGCTTTCATCAACTCTAGAAAGTGCAAGTAAAGGGTATTTTACTTTTGGAAATGGGATTTGATACAGTGAGCCATGAAGATTTGACATGCTGCAGTTGTCTCTTAAAAGGAAGTGGACCCTTCGGTGCTTCCAGGCCCAAAGGGGAAACATAGGGCATCCCTCCTTCGCTGTGACTAGATTGCAAGGGGGGCGGCACAGCAGGTGGGCCGTGAGTGCACGGCGGTGTTCTCTTGAAAATGGGGCTGGAATGCCTTTAGGAATAAGCAGGGTGCTCTGGGCCTGTGATTGCCTCCGTCCAGCTCCATGGGCCACTGTGGGCTGGTAGGAAACTCAGCTTTAGAGCTTGCCTGCTTGGCAGTTTCCACGACTGCTGAGTCACTCAGTGCCAGAGGCAGCTGACTTTGCTAGGAAGGAAGAGATTTCCTACAACGCATTGAATGCAGCACAGGAGACCGCGGGCTGGCCCAGGGGCCAGAGATCTGCCTCTGCATGGTCATGGCATGATTTGGCTTGACTTCCATTTTTAAAAAGCCTTGGTAAGCTCTAGAAGGTAACCGCTTACCTTGTTTGTCCTTCATTTCAAGCAATTTGAAAACTACTCACTTGTTTATGGACCAGGCTGTATAGAATCTTCCACAGTGACACTTAAGTGGAAGGGGCTGGGGGGTTTTCTTCTGTGATCCTGTTCCTCCTGTTGTGGTTTGTTCAGTAGCGAATGGCTTCTTTGCTTTTGGAGTTGGATGTATACATTAGGATCAGTTATTTTTTTAAAAGAATTATTTATTTGAGAGAGAGAGAGAGAGTGAGCAGAGGGAGAGGGAGACAAGCAGACTCCCCGCTGAGCATGGAGTCTGACTCGGGGCTTGATCCCACCACCTTGAGATCATGACCTGAGCCGAAATCAAGGGTCAGACGCTCAACCGACTGAGCCACCCAGGCTCCCCAAGGATCAATTATACACATTAGGGCCAGTGGTCCACATTGCCTTTGGTCTTCCCTCTGGCACCACTTTTCCAACCAATTCTCTCCTAAAAACTACCTGGAAAGGAGCATTCGTCCATGGTGGAATTCAAGATCCTGTTAGCTTTCTCTCTAGCCCTCAAAACAGAATGACATAGAAAGCTCATTTGCAAGAAATAGGTAATGTGTATGGCACAAATTTGGGTATTCTTCCCCTTCCTGAAAGATCCTCAATCCACATTTTTCATGCACTCACTTGCTACAAGTATATAATTAAATACAAAATTCTTCGTGATGGTCGTCTATTCTTTCAGAAGCCCCAGAAATGCTTCAAAAACCAGACACTAACAAAGCGTTTCAAGAGAAAAGAAAATGTTATAATAAACCAGGAAAAAAAAACATAAAAGAAAAAATATGAAAGAAAAAAATAGGTAAACAGCATGTTGAAAAGACAGGAAATCTTTCCAGAAAAGCCAATCAATGAAGAAAAAGAATTCATTAGGAAAGGTTGACTTCCACTAAGAAATAATCGTGTCTGAAGAATTAAGCTGACAAAAAGCCAATTAAAAAAGAAACCCTAAAACAATGAAAGCATACAGTTGCTTTATATCATACACAATGCAGAGCTGAAGTTTTTTCTGTTGATAAAAAGGCCTCCTTTGAACCAAAAACCAGCCCCCTATCAAGTCCAAGTCTTCCAAGTCCTTCCCAGGTTGCCTAGTGCTCCAGTGGAAATGTGATTGCTGAACGTAAGGGGCTTTGGTGTTTATCTGATCTACTCAAAATGTCCACGTACAGCTAAGAAAATGGGAGAGAAAGGTTGCTTTTTGGAGGCAATCCTTATTCTTGCATGCCTAGCTCCACTAGACTGAGTGCAGTTTGAATCTCAAGGGCCCCCATCCAGAGTCAAGAACACGGCGGAGAGTCAAGGTTTCTGGCTTGCTGCTGTTCTCCAGGAGCTGTGTGGAGCTGCCGTGTTTAAGGGTTCCAGCCCTCTGCAAGCCAGCTGACCGTGCTGCCACTGGCTCCCATCGGCCAGACCACAAGCCCTGAAAGCTAGGTGACAATGGGCGGTGGAGGGCCCACAGCATCCTAGTCCCTTCCTCTCTTCCTGGTCACAGCCGCTATGGCAGTGGGCACCATTACATCATCTTTGGACCCTTCAACATTGCCCTATTTTATAAAACAATTGATGGCAGTGGGAGAAGAAAGATGTTACAGGGAAACTGAAGAGGAAGGAAGAAAATTAAGGAAGCTTTATCCTTGCACTTCTTCCTTTTATGGCTGTTAGCCTTTCCCGAACTCGGGGCTTACTGCTGTTGGCAGTAAGGGAGGGATTCCCTATGCTTGGAGTTTCTCATAGGGGTCTTGGTTTATGATCAGAATTTGAGGGATGAGTCAACGAATGGACTCTATGAATTGATTGTGCTTGAGTAACATTTGATTTTCAAGGTTGCTCATTTGGTTAGCAAGTGCTCATTGAGTACCGACTCTAGTCTTGCCTTAGGGATCGAGGGAGAGCAGAGAATAAGACAGACAAGGGCCCAGTGGGGAAAGAGTAAAGAAATCAGTAAAGAAATAAATCAATATAATACAAATCTTAAGCCATCAGAGAAGCTGTAGGAGAATGCAAGGTGTCCGGAATGTGGTGGAAGGTGAATTGGTGGCCACTTTTGGCTGCGTGGCATGGGAAAGAGAGGATGAGAGAGGATGCGTGAATGAGAAATGTGAAAGAAGCAGCCAGCAGCAGAAGAGGCGAGAGCTGTAGCTAAGACCACGGTGGGGGAACTAGTTTGTTGTGTTTGAGCTGGAGAAGGCAGGCCAGCCCAGCTGGAGCGCTTGGGCCAAGGCAGAGGGAGGTATGGAACAGGATCAAAAGATGGGCAGAAGCTCTTCATGTAGGGCTCTGTCATAAAAATAGATTTGCAGATGACCAATAATTAAAGCTACGATAAAAGCTTTATAGAGTGCTACCAATGTTGAGCAGTGACTGTCCTGTGCGGTACTAATCCTCCTTGTGCATTATTTCTGATCTCTAGGACAGCATTTTCGACATTATAATCCTTGTGGTGCAGATGAAAAAGTTGATTCTGAGAGGCTCGGTGCCCTGTTGTAGGCCAGCCAGCTATTAAGTGGCTGAGCTGGATTCAGATGTGGGCCCACCTGACCTGGCGCCTTAGCTCAGACCTCCACAGAGGAGCCTTTCATTCACCTGCAGAGCTGCTGTAACTCCATGCCTGGCTCCTTCTCCCAGTGACCCCAGTCCAGTAGGTCTGAGGTGGGGCCCAGAGACACCTGCACTTTTAAGAATTTCCCCAGGCCATCCCCAAATCAGCTGAGATTATAACAGAACTATAGCTCTGTTCTTGCAATTTTCCACAAAATTTTAAATAATCAATCAATTAAGCAAACAGACAACAATGAACACATGCCCCTCATGTCTGAGAGGAGCCAGCATGCCTTCTTCCAATGCAGGTCAGATGTTTGAGACGTGTTCCTCCCTCACCACGGAACAGCGCCCCCCCCCCCGCCCCGCCCCAGACATGAGACGCTCAATTCAGGGATCCCGTCTCTTGCATATTCGAACTCTTTTTCTTTCCTGAGAGTGTCAGTCAATACAGACTCACAGGGGCTCAGAAAGGGAATGCCAGACTTTTCACTAATGAAATATTTTTCTGCAGAAGCATGGATGTGGTAGAGGATTTTGAGATGACGGACTGAAGGTTTTCTGCACGGGGTGCCCAATATTTCCCTGGACCCGTCACATAGTTACATGCTGCTAGAAAGGCCAGGCTTAGATCCCTGCAGTGATTTTTCTTTTTCCCAATTCATTCTCTTATCTTTAATTGCTTGGTAAATGTGTTGCCTCTGTTATACGAATGAAGAGCAGACATAGGTTTCTATCAATGTGTATTTAGCACTAAGTTCGGAAAAGGATTGCTGACCTATAGCTATCTATAATCAGAGATTCTTATATGAGATGATAGAAAATGGTAAGCAGGTTTAGAAGAGCTCTCTCTGGAAGGAACTTTTAAGAGCCTGTGATAAAGAGGCTCTGCTTGTTGTTGGACTATAGGAGTCTGTGAGGATGGCTTTTCTCACTGGTTTGACGTGTTTTATTGATATTTGTGATATAAATAAAATGGGCAGTTTCATATACATTTCAGTTTTCATTCAGAAATATTTTTGAGCTTCCACTATGTGTAACGTAGTCTCCTACGAGTTGGGGTGGGGGGAGAGGTGATTCAGATGTGAATCCTCTTATTAGCAAGGGTGATGTGTAGGAGGGGAAGAGAGACAGACACTGACTAGAAAGCAAGGTAGAAAGCAGAGCCGGGGAAAGTAGAGATGGGGACCACGGTTAAAGGCAGAATTTGTGACCACTACCCAAAGGCGATCATATCTAAGCTGGGTCTTGAACAATGTGCATCAATAGACATTGAGATTTCACTTGTTCAGAACCAAACTCCTAACCTTGCCCTTCCTCCTGCCCCCACAGTGCTCCTCATGTCACTCAGTCATGACCCATCCTTCCCACAGCTCAGGCCATAATCCTTAGCATGATTTTTGACTCCTCTTTTTCTTTACACTCCAAATTTGATCCATCAGCAAATCGTATCTTCTATATCTTCAAATATGTCCTGATGAGGCTTAGATAGAAAAAAAGTTTTGTCCAAATTACGTGTCAGGGCTGAAGCCAGAATTTGAATCCCAAATCTCATCCTCCAGAGTTGTTCATCCTCTTCTCTCCCCACCATGGGAAGAACGGATATGGGAAGTTTATTTTGTGTGTAGAGGCAGTTAACGTGAGAAGGGGACTTTGGGACATCAGACTCCGAGTCAGGTTGGAATCAGATTGTGGAGGGCTTTCCATTCTAGGGTGGTCAATTTGAATTTTATTCCACAAACCATAGAGACATTTCATGTTTTGAGGATAGAGTAAGGACAGAAGCTAACCTCCACTTCAGGAAGATTCAGCGCGAGATGACTAGAAGATGGGCGTGCCTTGAAGGGGCGCCTACGGCAGTGGTCTGGACAGAGGCACGGAGACTCAGAGAGATTGCATTGCAGCTGGAGAGAAAGCGATGACATCAGGTATTTCAGGGGTCAGTTGAACAAAACTTCACCATTTATTGGATTTTGGAGGTAAGGAAGGAAGACATAAAGATCGTGATTTTTTCCACTTTCTCGAAGTAAAAGTTACATAGAATCACACGCACCAAGATTGACGTTTCGAATCTATGAGTATAAAATGATGGTGATGTCGTTAGTAGAGTTTATTTTGGAAGGGAATGAGAAGTTCTATTGATTTCGAGCCATTTGTGGGTCACATTGCTGAAGTTACATGATACGGGGATGCAGAGGCTGTGTGTGGCCCAAGTTACAGACTTAGTGGTCACTCCATGCACTTCGCTTTCATATCAGTGATGTTTTGGACTAAGTAGTCCAAAATTCCCCCTTCAAGAATCACCTAGGCAACCTTGATTATATATAAAATATACAAACTATTTTGATGGCCGAGATGGGCTCACAACGCACCAAGCTCCTATGAATGAAGTGGGACCATTCATGTAACACTGAGACACTCAAATGTCTATACTGTTGGTGGAAGATTCTAGTTTTTAAAATGTGGCTGCAAGGGAGGAGACCACTCAGGACCTTATGTTTCTTGTTGTGAGTTCTGCATAGAATAAAACAATCTCTTCTAAGGTTTTACCACAGGAGTGGCCTCATACTATTTTTGGGGTTGCAATGTATTCTATCTATATAGTGCAGGAGCCCCCAAGCCAAACAATGATGTAAAAAGTCATCCTAGGCTCACAGTACTTTCAGGGCATCTGTAAAATTAAACACACGAGACCTGTAGTTATATGCCCTCACCCAAGGTCACACGGGAGTCCCTCAGATAGATTCCCACTGAAGACGTGCACATAAAGGAAAGACTCCGGTATGAACAGTTCTCAGAGAGATGCTGTGATGTCGAGGGAAGGGATAGAATAGTAGAGTGGAGTAGAGTGAAGGGTCCACAAGCAGACACACACAAGAGCAAAAACTGAGAAACGGCATTATAAATCAGTGGGGAAAGGGTAGAACTCACTAATGAACAATCAGTAGTCATTGTTGGTACTATTAAATTTCAAAAATCGAGATTATGTTTGTACCTCCCCCTGTGCACCAAAAATCAACTAAAGGTGCTGAACAGCAAAACTTTTAGAAGATCGTATGAAAATATATTCCTGATCTTATAGAAAACATTTCCTAAATATGGTATGCAAAGCACAAACTTACAGGGAAAGACTGATAAATGGACAATATTAAAAATGAAGACTTCGGGCACCTGGGTGGCTCAGTCGTTAAGCGTTTGCCTTCAGCTCAGGTCATGATCCCAGGGTCCCGGGATCGAGTCCCACATCGGGCTCCCTGCTCGGCAGGAAGCCTGCTTCTCCCTCTCCCACTCCCCCTGCTTGTGTTCCTGCTCTCGCTCTCTCTCTCTCTGTCAAATAAATAAAATCTTAAAAATAAATAAATAAATAAATAAATAAAAATGAAGACTTCTCTACAATGAGAGATGGTTTTAAACAATTGGAAAAACTGGAGGAAGATATTTGCAAATGCAGAGATCCTACAGAGAATTATTATCCAGAATATATTACAAAATTCAACAATTCAATAAAAAAGATAAGTGAAATAAGTAAAAATTAAGCAAGCCATATAAACAGGAAATTTACAAAGAGAAACCCTAAATGGTCAATAAAATATGGAAGAATGTTCAACCATTTGATTTTTTACAGATGAAAGTAACAATGAGATGTGACTAGGTACCCCCACCCTGACCATGGTTGGTGTGGGGTACAAATGCAGAGGGAAGACACCCTCACACCCTGTTGATGAGAATGTCAATGGTGGCATCACTTTGGAGGACAATTCAGCAAAAGTAGTAATACTGAGTACACCCATACCCTGTGATCCACAATGTCCTTTCTGGGTACATACCCTAGAGTCTAGGACCTAGGGAGACTTGTACATGTACTCGATGAGTCATAGAAGTGGCAGCGTACAGAGAGATAAGGAAAAAGCATTAAAGATGGGTCCCTGCAGAACCTCTATGGAGGAAGGAAGGACCAGGAGGAAGAAGATCTGGAAAGACTGGAGAAGAGCTAAGAAAATAGAGGTTAGTGCTGTCAAAGACAGCGAATCTCCAGAAAGAGGATTGGTTAGTTGTATTCAATGCTACTAAGTTTAAGGAGGATGATATCTTCAAAGGGGCTGTTAATGCTGTTTGTTGGGAAATCATCAAGGAAAATCTTGAAAGAGCTTTAAACAGAGAGATGAAGACTGTCCTCCAAGGGATTAACCCATGTGTGTTGAGATGGGATAGAAGCCTGGAGTGGTAGTCTGAAAAAGCCAGGATAGACTATTCAATAAGCCTGAGTGTGAGAGGAGAGAGGAAGATTAGTTATTCCTTCCTGGATGTGGCAGGATCAGGGGAAAGATGGTTTTTGTCTGGAGGCATGAGACTTGAGCTGTTTGCCGAGAAGTAGGGAGAATCAAGATGCAGTTGGGAAGGAAGAAAGTGATGGAGTGGGTTCCTTACCTGTAAGATTTCATTTCTACTGCAGAAAAGACAAACACGGGCGTTGTGCGTACTTTCAGTTGGAATTTATCTGTGTGCACAGGAAAGTAAGGGACCTTTGTGGAAAGAAACGCTAGAGGGTACGCAAGTGCTTAATAATTATGATTCGAGGACCAGTCACATTTGAAAAATATTGTTTATAATTACATTTGTTTTAAGACTTCTTCTTCTGGTTTTCTGTTTCTTTTTGGTCAGGCAAGGAAAGAGTTTCACCAGAAGATGGGTGGAATCTTTCCTGTCTTTTCTTCATAAACGTTTGGCAAGAGTTCAAGCTTGGTGTGTATAATGTATTATAGGAAACTACAGTATACCTTCTTCAGAACAAGGGTTTCATTTATTTGTTTGTTTGTTTTAAAATCTCTTTTCTCTTGCACAGTTGGGAGAAAGTCTAGGGGAAAATTCTAATTGTATTTTCTTTCCAAGAGATTTCAAAAGAATATAAATACACTCTAGTGGTCTTTCTTTTGGCATGGACAGAGCTGGTTTACTCAGCCTCAACTTGGCTTCCTGTGTCTTGGCTACTTCCTTCCTTTGGCCCAACCTGTGCCCTCAGATACCGTGTGGGTCACCTGGCCCAGCCTTGGCTGGCCACATGGCATATCTGCTGACTCTCAACTCAGTACTCATAACATAAAGCAGCTAAGGGTAACCCAGAGAGCTTAACTCAAGGCTTCTCTCTGAAATCATGTTGCACCAATGACGTCAGGCTGACACCAGAAGTCTGTAAGAAAACCTTTTCCCAGAGCCCAAGGGGGAAAGTCGGGGCATGGGGGTGGTGGCATGAGCCTCCCCCTGCTCCCTGTGTTACACAAGGTTTCCTGAAGCTCCCCTTTCTTTCAGGAGACAGCCTGGACAGTCATACCTTTCACTCTGTGCTCTCTGTGTCCCTCACCGTGTCCTAAACTGTACAAGTATCAGCCTTTTCTTTTTCTTGCCTTATATAATTTTCTACTAGTAGTAGAAGGACAGGTCTCATCCTCCTAACCGAAAGGGTAACCTGCTCTATTCTAGGAGAGATTGATTTGATGAAGGTCCTCAAGGCCTGGTTCTTGATTTGCTCAAGAAGGAGATAAAGTATTATATCGTTTCTCTCTCAACAGTATTTTGCTTTCGAGTTCATTATCTTGCTGCAAAATCTTATTTTGCTATCTGAAATTGAAAAGCAAAAACGAAAAAAAAATTGTACAGATTACTAGTTCTACCCTCCAAATCCAACCTTCTTATCTTGCATTAGTAATAGAATTTTTAGCCAGGCACATTGCTGCCAAACTAGACCACATTTCCAAGATTCCTTTGCAGCTAATTTTGGCCATGAGGCTAAGTCCTAGCTAACAGAGTATGCGCAGTGATGTGTAAAACTTCCAGACTATGCTCTTAAAAGAATGGATGGGATCTGTCTTTCTTTCCTCTTCTTCCATTCTGAGCCCTGCAACACAAATGTGGTGTCAGCCCACTTCAGATGTAGCTAAGTGTAACACCTTAAGGACAGAGAAACAAGATAGAAGAATGAGCTGCCCTTCCAACCCGGTCATTTTCATCACACAATTATATGAGAGAGAAATACATTTCCATCTAATTTAGGTGCTGTCATTTTTGGTTCCTGTAAGAGCAGCTAAACCCATATCCTAACAAGCATGTACATTGATAACTTTTAAAAGATTATCTCAATTAAATTAAAATGGAGTAATAATATTTGAAATTTACAAACGATCTCAGAATACAGGTCTCTCAGCCCAGTTGAATAAATGAGTGGTCAAATAAGGTAAGCGAATAGAGTTGTAAACATTTTTGAAGCATGCTCATTTAACTTGACGACCTGGAAGTCAAACTTATCAGGAATCCTTTTTTGTTACATTATTATTAATAAACATGAATTTTAATGACTACACTTAACTTGCTAATTCTTGTTGATTAAATGATGAAGAACCTATCCTGGGGACAATCAAACCAAAAGAGGATGTCAGAAAGAGAGGAAGTTTTGGTGATACAACTAATGAGTAAGGTTGCCTTCGATCATTAAGAACCAATATTAGAATAGCAGTAGCTGTGCTTTGGGAGTTTACAAAAACAAAATAACCTTGGGGTGCATAGGTGGCTCAGTCAGTTAAACGTCTGCCTTAGGCTCAGGTCATGATCCTGGGGTCCTGGTATTGAGCCCCGCATTGGGCTCTTCGCTTGTCAGGGAGTCTGCTTTTCCCTCTCCCTCTCCCTCTGTGCTCTCTTGCTCTCTCACAAATAAATAAATAAATAAATAAATAAATAAATAAATAAATAAACTTAAAGAAAAACTAAACAAAACAGAAAAAAAACCAACATAAGCTCAAATTACTTCAGTGAAAATGTCAAAATAAAGTCTTGCCATCTTTTATTTACCAATTTATGGACGGTGAGTGCAGAAGTTAGGTGTAAAGGATAAATTTTCTTCTTTGTAAAATTGCATCTATTTTTGAGGTCATGGTCACAAAATGATGGCTGCATTCCAGAAAGTTCCCAGCTCATCTCCTGAGAGTTCACTGGATATAACGTATTGTCAGAAAGCTCTGGGGGCTACTTGCTCAAGAAGTTTTGCTGCCATACCGATTAGAAGATGTTTACAAAATTTTAAGGAGCTCTCCGTTGAAAGGCCTATTTCCCCAAGGTCCTACAGGACGAGTTTCTCTCAGGGCTAAGGTCATCCTGTCCCACCACATGCCTGAAGCTGCTGGAGCTGAATGTTTCCAAAGACAGACGATCTTGTCATCTTTGGCTATTTATGTCTTGTCATGTGGTGACATGTGGAATCCTAGCCCTCTCTCCCTTCTCCCCTGGCACTGAGTGACCATCTGAGATAGTGACTTGAACTTGTCCTGTTGCTGGTATGCCTATTCCATCGACGAGAAGGCAAAATGTTTTCTTATTTCAACGACTTGCATCCCAACCTTCTATCCAAAGATTTTAACGTGGTGAAAACACGTATAGAGATACTGTATAGAGAGATGAGGAGAAGCTCTAAAAGTGCCATCTGTGATTTGTGTCTAATGGCATCTCTTTGGTCAAGATGAAGCCCAGTATTCTTGCTGTGGACATCATGGCCCCGAAGGACCTACATCCCTTCCCGTACCACTGCTTCTCTTTCCCCTGCCCCTCCAGCCTTACCAGCCATCTTCAGTCCCTCAGTTCCTGCTGCCCAGGCCCACATGTGCTGCCCAGCGTTCCCATCCACTCCATCTTCCTTCAGGACATTCCAGGTCCTTCTCATCCTTCCCAATCAGCTTTTTCATGCTCTACCACCCCAGGTAGGCACTGCGCCCTGTGCTTTTTCCTTGTATTTTAGTTGTAATTAAGCACTTTAACGATTATTGGCTCGACTTCTTTGCCTCCACTAGGTGTTAGTTCCAGAAATGCAGAGAACCCCATGTCCCTCTTTTATCACTGTGTTTCTGCTGCTTAGTAGTGGTATGGTGGATGTTTTTGAATGAATGGATGCTCTTTTTTAGAGTCTACCAAACCTAGAATTTCCACGGATTTCTTGTGGATCTATGAGGTGCTAAGCATCCCTGGAAATTCAGAGTTGAATTAGATAGTCTCTATGCTCAAGGACCACATATTCTTGTGGTTTTCAAGTCTGTTTCTTACTTGGAACCCAAATGAACTTTTGGATTTAGAATTCACCTGTACGTTGTAACAATCCAGGTCTGATGTACAGAAGCAACAATTGGCGTGTAATGGAAGGGAAGTTGTAGATGCTTAAGAAAAGGCAAGACATGCTAACTGATCTGCAATTGGAGTTGAATTTAAATGGAGAGAGGTGAGGGCAGAGGGAAACTAAGGAAGAAATAAGGAAGAGGATCTGGATTTAGGAAAAGCGGATGAGGTCCGACAGGTGGGAGAAGCAACAGGAGGCCGAGTGGTGTGCAAACACCAGAGCAGGGCGTTGAGCGTGGACAGAGGGGAGCAGCAGAATAAAGAGGCCAAAGCGACTCTGTCTGCCTGTGGAGCCTTCTGGAAAGTGGGCTTTCTGCACTGGAGGGAGTGGGAGCTGGACCTCAGAGGCTGGAGATAGAAAGGAGGGCTTGATAGGGGAACGGCAGACACTGGTGCTGGTTTCCTCCCGAGCAAAGGAGAGACATGGCCAGGTCCCTTCCCACTCCGAGACCCTGCGAGCCTGCCATTGCCCGGTACCTCTGACTCTCCGTGGGGTGATTGTATGGTGTGTGACTAGAGGAGGTGAACACAGGATGCCGTCAAGCCTGGAGGAAACATTTCCAGATTTTTGGAGACCTACCCATGTTTCAAGGCAGAGGCCGCAGGGCCGTACAAAGAAGGGGCAGGAGGGGCGCCTGGGTGGCTCAGTAGGTTGAGTGTGGGGTTTGGCTCAGGTCCTGATCTCATGGGTCATGAGATGGAACACACCCCCTTGCCCCCACTGTTGGGCTCCGCGGGGAGTCTGCTTGAAGATTCTCTCCCTCCCTCTGACCCTCCCCCCCCACTCTCTCTGTCTCCCTCTCTCAAATAAATAAATAAGTCTTAAAAAAATTAAAAGAAGTAGAAGGGGTTCCAGAACAGGGAAGGATGGTACCTTGGGGGGAGGGAGGGAAGGATGGGGGAGGCTGAACACCAAGGCAGTCTAATTAGAAGATGCTTTTTTTCCCTGGCACTGGAAGGCGGAAAGGGTGGTCACTCTTCCCTGGGCCCCTGTAGAAAAACACTGACTTAACACACCTGCGCTCTAACAATTACCCCGTTAATTCTTTGTTAACCTGCCTCCCTGCACTAGAATGGGATTTCCATTCAGGCATACCAGCCATGCCTATTTCTCTTGTGTAGGAACAAAGTCCAGTGGAGTCTGAGGTAGGCCGAGCAGGTGGGTGTTGTTGCCTTCTGCATTCTCGACTGAGGACGTGAAAAATACTGGGGTTTGAGGAATAATGCATGCGATTATTACTTTCCCAGGAATGTGGGAGAGAAGCAAAAGCTCTAATTATTGAGAAAGGAGTCCCTGAACTTCAGGGCATCCTGAATGCTTCATTCTGGGAAGGTTCTTAGGGAGAGAAGGAAGAGAGCAGAGAAGAGAAGAGAAGAGAAAACAGAAGAGAAAACAGAAGAGGTGGTGGGAAAAGATAGGCAAGAAAAGAAGAGGATAAAAAAAAAGAAAAGAGAAGGAAAGAATAAGATAGAAAAAGGAAAAAAGCAGACTTGTTCCTGTGACCCTGGAAAGTAAAGGGGCCTGCTCAGGATTTTCAGTCTGCTTAACATTTTGAGAAATAATGTTTTCAGAGACTCCCACAAGGTTCTGTGGGAGAGAACAGAAGAGGCCAGCTGTGAGAATGTAAAATCCTTACAGATTGCTGATGTCCTAACATCTCTGTGATAAAGAGATTACATCCATGAGGAGGGTGAGTGGGGGAAAAGATGGATTTAAAGATGGGTCCTGGCCTTTATGAAAAAATCGTATTTCTGATTCACTAAGGCTTGAAGTGGCCCTCAATCTTTAATAACTCTTTTCATGCCATATATCTCGAGATACAGTTCAAAACTGTAAGACTGCAACTGGGTTATACATAAATAGGTTAAACTTGTTTTTTTATTTTTTACAAGTTTGAATCTAAATGATGAAAATTGGCATTTCATCTTTGCAAAAGAAAATGAATTGCAGATTTCCTAAATAAATACTTACAAACAAAATGCAAACGTCTTTGAATCTGAAAGCTTTCCTGTGAATAACATTGGGGTTTTGCCAGGGGTAGACTTTGAAGCATTCTGTAAAGCTTTTTAAAGAAAAGAGTGTCTTTGAAAGCCCGAGGAACTTGTAGCACTAAATATCTTGGTGGTGATTTATGAACAATGTTAAGAAATGTCTTTCCTTTAATAAAAAAAAAAAAAAGTCCTGACACTTAGTAAGATGATGAGGATTTATGTGCTAAAATGTTTTTGCATGGCAGCCTCTGAGTAATAGATTCATAAATATTTCCCTTTTTTAATTTAAAGTTCAAATGAATTAGAAAAAGGTCCCAAATTAAAGACACCCCGTCAAATAGAGAAGATGAACCTTGGGATTTACTTGGGCTCACAGGTCTTTGAGCCCTGGGCCACCTGCCTCATCAAGGTGGGTGACCGTCTAAGAGTTTCTCTCTCTCTCATACACTCACACAGACTCTATCAACATTTAAAAAAAAAAATTACTGAGTGAAGTTCGTTTTAAATCATGCTTCTCTAACCATTTTCCATAAAAGGCATCACCATTACTACTTTTCTGTGCTATCCTGTGTGTCCACAACACCTCATGCTCCTGAGGACTGACTTCTAAACGGGTACGTCCTGTGTGTGTTGTGCAGGAAGTGAGTTCAGAAATGGTCACGACCTGCTCGAGGAAGTGATACGAAGTGAGACCAGAAACAGCGCGGGGCTGTGGGCCTTTGCACAGAATGCCCGCTCCCAGTCGCCCAGACTACTTTTGTGCTTCGTGATTTAATTCAGCCCAGATGCTATGGGTTCTCCTTTTCTTTTTCTCTTCTTTGGTGGTGAGCGTTGCTGCCCGGGCCCGACGGGGCCAGGGAGAGTGAATGAGACAGAAGAAAAGTTGGCCACACGAGTACAGTCACGGGGCAGTGGCCCCGGTCCACGGGCTGGAGGGAGAGGGGAGTTGCTCCAGCCACACAAAGCAGCTCCTGTTCCCATGGAAACCCGTGTTTAGCTGAATGAGTGGCTTGACTCCGTGGAGCCCCTTCCTCTTTCTTTTTTCATCTCTGTTGGAGATGCATTGTCTTCTGGTTATTTTCGTTTTAATAAAAACAAAGACCAAAGACCATGGAGAAGAAAATGCTCCCCACTTGAGGGCGGCTTGCTTTACAGACTGATGACATATATTCCAGGCGGGTCTGAAACCTGGCTGGATCTCCCCGGATCTGAGATCTGGTACCTTTTCTTCAAGCCTTGTACTGACAGGCCAGCAAGAGCTGTGCCAGGCTGAGATTGGCAGCCTAATTTGAATACCAATGCTGCTCTGGGCCTCCTTCCAGTTGCAGGGCAGGAGGCTGGGCTGCCCTCTGGAAGGGTTCAGTAGTGGCTTCTGAGGGGAGGGAGAGAGGGAGCACTCCCACACTCAGGAGCTTCCTTCCTTCTCTTACTCCCATGCCCCTTCTCTGCTGGGTTATTGGCAAGTCTGCTTTCTATTCTTGAAGGATTAATGCCTCAGTGCAAGGGGAAAATGGCAATTAAAAAAAAAAAAACCTCAAAGCCTGGGATTTCTGTAGCTTTAGCATTTTCCAGTTCGATTTCATTAGGACACCGCTGAAGAGAGAGGTTTAGGGCTTTGTTGTTGTGTTGTTAAAGAGTTTAAAACTATTAACAGGATGTTTTTACCTTTTCTAGAAAAATTCAGGCAACCTTTTGTGCTAATGGAGCTAGCTAACATCCATAAACAGGGGAGCTTTCTAAAGGGAAAGTAAATTACTATAATAGTCTCCAACAAAATAATCTGCTTATAAAAAATAAGAGTTTAGCTTTCTGTGAGAACTGCTGAATTTATTTGACACTGTTCTCATATCTGAAATATTTAAAAATCGGAGATTATATGTGCTTATCAAAATTCCCCAATAGAATGTTTTAAATATAAAAGATTCTAGGTTTCCATCTTTGCATTGTGAAATACCGTCAGTAATTTCCCTGCCTCTGAGATTCTAATTAAATGCCCTAGCAGATCGAAGTGCCATCGTCTGGGGTAAAAGCTGGGAGGGAGTCTTCCTGCAAGCGGTTCATCACTGGCTAGCTGGCTGTGCTGGTTTTGGAAAGGGTGGGGTCCAGCACCGTGGCTTCACACACTCATTTTGTGGCTCCCCAAGCCACCTGCTGCTTGCCTTTGGGATTTGGGTGGCACAAGGCCAGTGCCATCAGACAGGCAGGGATATTGACCAGTCTCCAGGGCAGATATAAATTGTCATCATCAGTGAATATTTATTAGGTGTTGGTGGGTATTGGGCATCCTGCCAGGAGCCATCAGGGAGAGACCAAGAAACACAGGTGAAGCAGCTCCATTCTTGAGGGACAGGACGTTTTTATGCTACTCGTCAGGAGCAGGTCCATTGTATTTCTTGGTCAGTGTGAAAATATGGTCCGTAATTTTCTTACCTATATTCTGACAGGTTGGCAAAAGTCCTGCATTGTTGTAGCAGGGTGAGAACTCTTCTTTTTATGATATATATATTTTTTTCTGGGATATGATATTTTTGAGGTTTATATATATCAAGACAGTTTTTGATCATTGTACAGTAATACAGTGCATTATTACTGCAAAAAACTCAGGAAGATTTCTTGTTCAGAGCTAAACAAAACAAAACAAGACAAAAGCCATTTGAACTAGTTAAATTGCACAGGTGAGGTTTTATTTCTATACTAGTCATAAAAAAAGTGACTTCGGCAAGTTTTGAACACATTTCCGGAGAGAAGAAAGCTAAAAGAAGACACTAGTTATTTGAGGAAAGCCTTTCAGGGTGACCTCTGACGGTGCATTTGTGTTAACTTCTCCGGGGCAGGCCCGTGGGCGTTCTCTCTGCCCAGCCCGTGAAATCTTACGGTTTAAGAGAGGGAAAAGTTCAACCTCCAAATGTGAATGTTTAGTCTGATTAATAGACACACTTGGGGCACTGGGTCAGCTTCCATTTCCATTTAAGCAATATGTCATTACAGAGGATGTATGTGAGCATGGGTGAGGCTCTTCAGGGCCTGGAAGGAGCTGTAAGCATGTGAGTTCCTGGGGGACCTGAAAACAGCAGAACGAGTCAGATGGTGTTTTCCAACCCCACTTCTGCGGTGGACCAGAAGGCTGCGTCATCATGAGGCTGCAGGAACACACTGAGGAGGGATCGGAAGGAGGAAGGGCCCACGGGGTTTCAATTTTCTTGTCCACTTCCAGCCTGGGAATGGGATTCTGTCACTAAACAGGGTCACCTGCTCTCCATCTCCATGACGAAGGCTCTGTTTACCTGTTGACCATGCTAGCCTTCCATGATAGAGCCCATACTTACTATTTGCATACGTTTATTTTCTTCCACCCACATGATTGCCGTGCCAGACCCACAGGATTCCACGATGTTTGCTAAATTAAAAAAGTTCCTGCTTTCAGTGTTTCAGCAGAATAGCAAGATGAAGCTCTTCACTGACTTGCACTTTTTCTTATTTTGACTTTGAAGGCTTGTCAGGGGAGAGCCCAGCTCTGCTTGGAGGTCGGGTGGCACTGAATGAAGCGAGAAGCCTTGAGCAGGTGGGCCAGGCACCTGGGGAGGTGCTCTGGGGGGACTCTGCACCATGGCCCATGGCCCAACCAGCCTCACTGCTTAATTTCTCAGCTTTTCGAGGCCCTGGGATTGTGCAAGCCTTTGGATCAATTTTACTCTCATTCTGCAGCATTACTTCAGCTGCCGTTCCGTGAAGGCAACCTTCCCAGGGGCTTCGTTAATGAATATAATTTTACAGCAACAGAAGATGCCGTGAGAACCAGAAGTTCTAGAGGGAAAACAGCACTTTCCTTTCTATCCAAGCCAAGTTTTCAAAGTTGCGACTGTGCTCTCCAGCAGACAGGAGCACACAGGCCCTGACTGAGGGATGCCTAGTTCTTTCCCCGGGAAGTTTTGCATCGCCCACCTATCAAGACAGTTGCTTAAGTTCAAGAGCCCCAGATCCTCATTTAGGATTCTTTTCTGCAATAACATTACCCACACTTCCTTTGTGCCCTATCCGATTCAAACGTGCATGCGGTGCTTTTAGACCATGTCCAGCTGCAGGAATGAGACACGAGGAAATGCTGTTACTCTGGCCTTGAAGACGAGGCTTGCAGGAATCACGTGGGTCTGTTTCCTCTCTAACTTTTCCTGTTGTTTCCTTCCTTCAATTTTAAACATCCCTCCATCTGATCCAGGGGCACTTTTCCATGAACACACAAAGATGGTGTGAGTATTTTGTAATTCCAGGGTCTTTTTTTTTTTTTTTTCTGGGAATTCTGCTGCCTCTGTCGAGCAGACTTCAGTGAGTGTGGATAATGGGTTGGTTTGCTGTGTCCAGAAATACATATTCATTTGTGTGCAGCCAGCTACTCAGGGTCTGTCAGTGGAAGTTTCCGTCGGCAAACAGGATATGTAGGATGAGAGGACCTAACACACCAAAGACGTTCACAATTCCAGTTGCCACATCGGCAGCAGCAAACAGGTCTCTGAAGTCACACCCTCCCTCACCAGCCGGTGATACTGTTGACAGTTCTGCCACCTTCCCCTGACTTTCTGCCATGGCTGTGCCCCTCCTCCTCCCACGGGAGCCTCCCTGCTCATGAGCGCATTTGGCGGCTGGGTGGGGTGTGTACTCTCTGGTGACAGAGAAGCACCAGTGGGCACAGGGTAAGTCATTGATCATTGATCGATTCATGTGCTGATTAGTTAGTATATGAAATATTGATTAATCCCCTGAAAAGGGAAATAAGATAGGTTTAGGCTTCCAAAGTGCTCACAGTCCACTGAGGCTCAGACAATGATAATTGATGTTAATATAATCATTGCAGTAATGGGTGTATAGGTTCAAACCACCGTGGGAATACAGGAAAGTTAGTTATTGACTTTGTTGTTGGGGAAACTTTAAAAATGACAGAGTGGATTTTACTGTAAAAGTAAAGTGACAGTGTTGGTAGGCTTAGTGGCGGGAGATGATGGGGTGACATTATGACTTTTGTGGGCTTCGGGACTGTTGTCTGGGTGTTCCTTCTTCCATAAAAACAGCATATTCACAACTATATTTGATGACTCTGTCTCTATAAAGATGAATATGTTAAATTGTTTATTGACACATTTGATTTGACCTAAAAATTCATGGTTTCTCCTGATTCTAAAAGAAATGGAAATATTTCATGGGCCCCTCAAAGCATCGAGCTCTTGGCGCCATATCCACCTCACCTTGGGAGAAGAGAAAGGGAGGGAGGAAGAAGAGAAAGAGAAGTATACAACCACAGGGGGGAACCATGGCAAGAGATTCTAGAGAAAGGAAAGTAACCATGGGGGGAAGTAGAGATCCCAAAGGAAACAATAAAGTAATTTCACCAAAAAATGGAATAAAAATATGAAAATGGCAGAAGAAAACAAGAAAACAGGAAAGTGAGGTAAGAAATCCAATGGTCATGGAGAATGACAAACCGAAGGACTCTTCCAGAAGCTCTTTCTTTGAGCGCTGCTCCTGGCGGGGGGAAGGGGTTATCTTTCCTGCTATGCTTGGTCACAGAACTCCCTGTCTCCTGCTGGCAGACCAACACGTGTGGGCGAGGCCACTGCAGGACCAGTGGGTCCAAATGGGTCAGAGACCCAAAGGGAGCTTGCCACCTGAGAACAGGTATTGAGTAAGCAAGCCTGCCTTAAGAGGCTCATTTTATGATCTAGTTTTCTTTCTGGAAATGAAGTCATAATTCAAGAATCAGAAACAACGGTACCAGACTTAAAAAGCATCACACTCAAGATGGATCACTGATACCTTTATATTTGTCTACATCTCATCGGTTTTTCACCTTTTGGACTTTGTTTCATCAACTTTGTTGCTTTCTCTGATGCCTCTTTATAAAATAGCTTTTCATAGTTTTAATGGGTTTCAGGGACTTATTTAATATTTTCAGTAGTCTGTGAGGAAGAGGAAGACATAACCATTCTCCTTTTGTACATTAGAAGCCAGGCTCAGAGTCTGCGACTTGTGCAAGGTCACATAGTTGCAACATTTCATGCCAGGGTTGTGTGTGTGTGTGTGTGTGTGTGTTTACTTGGCACTGCTTTCCTATGAACATTAAACTCAAAAGAGAAGTGATTTCATGTTAAGATACCCTTATATACTTTCCCCCATTTTTTCCTCATACGGTTATTCATGCATTCCAAAATCTGCCTACCATTTTCATTGTTCTTTTTAATGAAAACACCATATCCATCATTGATTCGACCCAGCCAACATTGTAAATACAGAACCATGAGGAAGCTACTAGTCCTTTGATACTTAGGCATAAAATTTGGCATACCAAATGTTTATGTTTATAAAGTTTTTCTAACACAGCTTGGGATTTTCATGTATCTGTTGATGACATGCAAATTGTTTCCCTTAGCATGCAGAAAATCCAAATGTAATTTAGGAAACATTTCTTAGAAACATCCAAATGTACTGAAGGTTGTCACATTCAATGCATAACTTGGCAAGTTTTATTTTTTCCCCTGTAAAATATAATTTTCAAGGCATCTAGTGCTGAGGAAAGATACTTATGTATTGGAGCTAAGTAGAGTTTTACAAAAGACGTTAGACTTCAATAGGTTTAATGCTCTATCTGTTGACCTCACCCTGTATTATGCCCCAAATAGTTCCATGACCAGTTGTCAAGTGCTTGTTTCAAATCAGTAAGAGATATATGGTTATTGTTGACTCATTACCCACAGGGATGAGGTAGATTCTAGCCATCTCCTCCTGACAGCGGCTGGTAGCAGAAGGAGTGCTGTTTTAACCCTGTCCTTCTTCGTTAGGTCTATTCCACTGAGCCACAGAATGGTTCAGTGGACTAAGATTAACTTGGAGGTTCAGTAAATCTTGGCTCCTAGCTGGGGCTTTGTTGTTAATTCACCAAGAAAGGCCTGTAAATTAGTCTAGCTTTTGTGTGCTAATGTTTCCTCATGTAAAAAATGAGCCCAATAACAATATCTATGCTATGAATTTTGCAAATAAAAGTTTTTCTAATGCAAGTCTTGTTGATATGTCACCTTGCTTATAGAAGGAAAGTTGAGAGTTCAGGAACCTTTGAAAGAATATATAACGTCTGGGTCGATCTGAATCTATATATCTGTAAGTCTTTGTGTTTATCTATCATTTAATAGAGTGGCTGCTAACTCACTGGGTGAGTCTAAGCATTGTGTCTGTATTTTTGAGTCTGCAAAATGGAAAGTCACTGATCTTAAATAATCAAATTTGTAATCTTATAAAACCCTATTTATTGAACTAACAATTGCTGTGTGTTCACTGTGGGTGGGCAGTTGGATATAGAACGAAAAACTTGCCCTCATCTTCAAGGGACCTCAGTCTAACTTAGACACACACATATTAACAATGAAACAAATATGATCTATTCTAAACTTGAATACAATGTGACACCTACTTAACTCTGTATAATCTTTCTGTACAAGTGAGATGCTCTTGGAGCAAGGAAGAGTGAGAATTAATTCTACCTGAGGCACCAACCTGAGGAAGTGACGCTTGGAAGTAACCAATGGAAGATAATCAGTTAGCTGTGTAGAGAAGGCAGATGAGAACTTTCTAAGGAGATGGAATGAGCCGGGGTTGAGGGTGCGGGGCATGGCATCAGTCATAGAATGGTAGATTGGGGCCATCTGCTAAAATACCTTTACGATTTTATTTATGTCGTAGACCAAACACTGGAACCATCTGAGATATTTATGTAAGAAAGTAGCATGATCAGAGTGGCTGTTTCAGAAATATGTTGGTGCTGGCAGAATGGAAGGGGGTTAGAGGGGAACAGTGTTGGGTCTGGGTGGTCAGTTTGGAGGCTATTGTATTGTGACACCCTATCACCATGATAACACCAGAAAATATTGTATATAGTACCATACCGACTTCATGAGATCAGATCCTTATAGAGTAGCCATACACTCCACCAAATTGGCCTCGTGCCCTCTCTAGGACACTATATATTCTCTTCCATTAGCATATCAAACATCCACCATGTCTGTAATTTCCCACAACGCTGGGTTGGAAGAGTCCTGCATGTTAACCTTACAATTCATGCAGGCTCTTCTGCCTTTGCTGAGTCACCTGCTGTCGCTAGGACACATATGCACTCTTATCAAAGTTTCAGCCTGGATGAAACGAACCCATGCTAAATGTTACCCTGGTTTTGCAGCGGTCACTCTGATCGCCCCTCCTGCCCCTCAACTTCCAACACACCCTCTCCGCGCACAAGAAGCGGGTGTTAGTAGTAGTTACCTTTTAGATCTGTTTCTGGTTTCTTTGAATTTTGAGATACCGTGGTTGGTTTGCAGTGTTAAACAACAAAAAAGCACCATCCCCCATGAGTTGACAGCACGGGATTTTTTCCACTTAGAACTGGGTTTAACAAATTGCATTTACATAAAACTGTCAGGCTTTCAGAGATGTTTAACAAAACAGAAGCTTCTTTCCAACACATGTGGTCAGTGATACTCCCTTTGTTGGGATTTATCCATCTCCTAATGAGTCTTTAAAGATGTGCAATTTACTTTATGCACTTCAAAAAGAGGGAGAGGGAAAAGGCGTTTGGACAAAGCCCCTTGTGTTAGATTTATTTGTTACCATGTAAATACTGAGAGGAGCTGTGTCTGTCCTTCCAGCTGATTCCACGGAGGTTGCTCAGGTGAGGCAACACAGTGAGCGCTTGTCTCTTGGTATTTCCTTTTTATTGATATTTTCCTTAATATTTTTGCACAGTATTGGAAAATTATTTAGCTAAGTTGGTATTGCTGGACTCCCATGGACCACCCTTCATTTTTTTTTTTTAATTTGCATTTTTACTGTTGTTTCAAATTTTAGTTAAAATAAATAACGAGCAAAAAACCGAGGTTTCCCAAATACACTCATCGAATTCTCTAATTGTGATGTTCCTCTTTAAAGGCGTGTCTAGTTTTTTTAGACCCTGATTTGCTTCTTTGTTTCCTTTGAAAATGTTCTTGATATTTAATTACCTTCACTAATTCCTCAGTGCTTATATTGTTATGTGCTGTATTTTTATAGAGTTCATCTTGCTCTTTTTTATGACTGATTTTACATTTTCTTAGAGTTATTGAGTATAGCACTTTGAAGATGCAAAATCCTTTGAGCTCTATCACATTTATATTTTATTCTAAATGACATTGTTAAAATTCACAAAACTGGTCTGTATCAGTACCTTATAGTCAAATTGAAAAAAGAACATATCACCTTGGCATGTTCAGAATATTTGCAGCCCTAAATATTTTTTCCAAGCACAGAAAGTGTTTAAGAGCACTGGGGAGCTTCCAAGGCACAAAGATGAAAATACCTGAATTATTTCCATGCACTCTACTGATTGAGGTAATGAAATAAACCCAGAAATACCACAATGAATAAAAATGAGGAGTTGGGAATTTGAAAAGTTTTCAACTTTGCTCATCTAAGACACTCATTATTTGGAGGGGGCTTATTGTAAATTTCCATGTCTTTGGAGGCTCTTGATTAGAACAAACACACACAAAGTATAGTACCAAGGTTCTTACTGGTCCAAACCAATTGTTTGCTATTGTACGTTAGAACTATTATGAGTTTCTTTCTCAATGCTGCCTCTTTCTTTAGCTTCATGTTCAATATTCGGCAGGCTGCATATTTAATCACATAAGATCCATAAGAAATGTAAATGCTTTGAAGTTCGTATGTCCATATAAGAGCTGTATGGCTTTTGGGCATGAGAAGAAATTTCATTTTTACTTGGCAGTAAGAGGCGAGAGGATAGAAGCCTTATGGAAACATACGGAGATAACTTAGACCAACTCCTTGTTTTTGGTAAGTGGGCCAGGGGCTCGGCGAACACTTCTGCTGCTTCTCGCTGTTTTTTTCTGTGCTTCCGGCACCATCCACCCCTCAGCACCCGTGCCTCCCAGTCCCATAGTGAGAGAGATTCTGAACAAGGGATAATAATGCTGTTTGACAAATTGAGGGAGAAAAGTGAAGCTAAAATTGAGATGACTCTAGCAGTAAAACAGAAAAGGCAGCAGAAAAAATTTGACTTGAAAATTTATTGAGTACACATTATCCAAATTATGTCAAAATAAGGTACAGAAACGTACGGATGCTTGTTTTCATATTCCATTACCGAACGAGAGTTGTGGTTTGCTTCAGAAAAATTATTTTTAAGGTTGTGAAAACTACTTTTAAAAATACAAAATAAGTTTGCTTATAGGGTTTAATAAACATCAAAATACTATATAAGTATCTGTTTTAAACAAATTCTAATCTATGAGAAAGAGAAGTAATTCCAGCATGGGACCCAAAATTCCTGAGCTAAATACTTTTTGTGTTCTAACTGTGTTCCCTGGACCTGGAATCTGGAGCCTGCTCAGAAACCTGCATCCCCCGCCCTGGGCTGTCTGAGCTCAGTGCTGTGCGCAGACCCACTCCCACGGGCCAATTGGACATCTTTCTTCCCGACTCTTCATCCAATGATCTCACTTTGGTGGCTTGAAATTGGCCAGGGTGGGAGTATTTATATCCCAGATACTGGCAAATGGTACAAATCAGGGCTTTATTCCCTGATTTAGTGTTCGTTTTTAAGTATTTGGCAGCCTACCTCTGTTTCTAGCTGATATGTAGGGTGCTTCCTGTTTGAAAACTCTGTAATGATCTGATCCCGTGGAGTAACTTGCTTTTAGCTCTTAGTTGCCTCTTTCTCTGTGACATAAACTCCAGAGACTCATGTTTAGTCTCCAAGCCCCCTCATGTGGGGTGTGACCAGCGAGGGGACTGGGGAGTGGCAGGCATGGGCTTCCCGTGAGTTCTGAGGCTCTGTCTCCTCCCTTTCATCGGGGCCCTGTTATTCCAGCCAGGTCCTCACTATTGGCTGCTAGAAATAGCCACCCTGTGGCCTGCAGAGCCCCACTTGGGGGAGAAATGCCTGGAGGAATGCAATGGTCTCCCCTGGAGTCAGGACAGAGAACCACCTCAGTGAATATCCCCTTTGTAGGAAAATGCTCGGTGTTACTTACTTACATTACATTGTACTTGCCCCACATCTGATCTGCCCCCCTGCACACAGTTCACAGTGCGCACCTTCCACACATTCCAGAGTCACTGGTCTGGGGCAAAATAAAAAGTACATGACAGCACAGAGTATGTGGGAATCACATCTTTACATAACACTGCTTTTTAAAAAAAAAAATATTTATTTATTTATTTGAGAGAGAGAGAGCGAGCACACAACGGGGAGGAGAGGCAGAGGGAGAGAATTTCAAGCAGACTCCCCGCTGAGCACAGAGTCAGGCCCTCAGGGCTCAATCCCAGGACCCTGAAGTCAGGACCTGAGCCGAAAACAAGAGTCAGCTGCTTAACCAACTGAGTCACCCAGGTGCCCCAACATAACATTGATTTTTGATTATGAGATCAAAATGTAGGATGAGAGTAATCACATTCTCAGACTCATCTACACATGATTATGGGAAAATTAGAGGGCAGACCATTTGAGTTATTTACAGTTTATTTATAAAGATAATTTTGGCATTTTAATGGGAGAATGGCAAAGGTTTGGCTGTTTCACTGGTGAGATGTGTGTGTGTGTGTGTGTGTGCGTGCGCGCCTATCACATATAAACCCTCCTAAGGCTTGGGAGGGACTAAGTCGCTCCCGTCTTGTAGATGCCTCTTGGCACCTGTCATGCTGCATATCTTTCCCAGTGGGACTATGCGCCCCTCCGAAGAGCCACCTTCTGCTGTGAATAAAGAAAGAGCAAAATGTCGTGTGCGTCAGTGAAGTCTATTTTGCACCCTTGATCTTCTTGTCTGGCTACTTTATTTGTCCTCTTTCCAGCTTTTCTGGTTCAAGTGGCACTGCTTTCACTTTGAACCAAATACTTGTATCTGTTTACAACCCAATTTATATGTATTTTAAAACACTCTTTCTGTTTTGTTTTGGTCCCTTCGGGGGTAGGTGTGTGTTGAGTGAGATCCGGGAGAAAGGGTTTAAGAAAAAGTAATCCAGATTACGTTTGCGAACTTCACCGAAGTACAACTTTGCCAACACGATGTGCTTTCTTTAGTTGAAGGAGGTTGTTTTTGAGAGAGGTATCTGTTCCTCATCTCCATGGAAGTCATTTATTTCCACTTATTTTCAATACTGTACTTTCACATTTTGTTTTTCTCCACTATTTTTGATAGAAAATTGGTATACTTGAGTTGTCAACTATGTAGGGAAGCTTTTAAGTCCCTTAAAATTTTCCAATGTAAGTCTTATAGTTTGATAACTATTTTATAAAAAATATTCCTTGGTTTTCATTTCCACCCCCCTTTGGGATCTCTTAGCTATATTTGAAAATGCACACATGATAAAACCTAATAATAAAATTCTGAGCACAGATTTCTCTCATGCAACATTCTTGAACCATGATTACATTTTTTTATAATGCTGTGTCCTAATGGGCCAGATGACATTCCTGGCTTGTTATTTGTTGAGCCATCTTAACCTTGACGGGTCTTCAAGTGCTTGGCTGTCAGGGCTAGTGAACAGAGCCCCCTGCTGGAGGTTCTGGGGATCAGATTTCCAATGCAAAGGAGCGGGTCCCTCCTGAGAGCTGGGAGACCAGGAGGCGGGAATATAACCATCGCAGTGGAAAAAGGGACGGCATGCTTTTGACTGACGGCACAAGTCAATATAATCTCAAAGGATTTCTTCAATAGCGCTTCATTTCCTTTGGGAAGTTTGGGTAATAAAGGCAGAGACCCTGATCTATTTAAATCACCAACTTTGTCAAATTAGTATTTCCTGAGAAATCATTCTTTAGGTTGTTGATAGGTGTGCGAGAGGAAAAGGTGTCCTGTTCTCCAGTAAGTCTTGAAAATGGTGGATTAAATATGACTCTTTGTTGCAGAACTTCTCAGAGCCTTTAATTTGAAAAGAGAATTTCAAACAACACGGATCACTTTCCCTAAACTTGTTTGACCATGGGTATTTATTCTGTGACACATTTATTAATATTTTTGAAACATTTCATAGAATATCAGTGTAGGAAGTCCACTGATATTCTTTTTTCACTTTTTCTAAGAGTTTTGTTTGGAAGACAATTTCACTATACTTACATTCTAATTTTACTAGAGTACATAAAACTGAAGACTATTACTGATCAATATTTTTGACTATTTTTTTTTCTTTTTTGCCGTCCTCTGATGGTTTCTTTTTTCTTTTCTTTTTTTTATTTTTTTTTTATTTTTAAATCCTGGGGACAGAGAACTTTGCACTTAGTGACATTTTAAATACATCTCAAGCCTGTGTCTTTGTTCAGTGTTTGTGCTAGCCTTATCAATATCTTTGTTTAGACCTAGGCTCATTCATATTTTATAAAGATTATTTTTCCTTAATTTCTATGGACATGTTTTGTGTTAACAATTTGCAGTGCTTGAAGATAAGGCTGAAGAATTGTTCTTATATTAGATTTATAGGAAAATGAAATATTGATTCTGTGTACAAAAAAGTGAACTGAGCTCATACAGGTATTATGTAACCAAACCCTTCTCATAAAACCGAAGTACATTTGAAAAGTAATGTATCTTATTTTTATTACTATTACAATTGTTTTCTCTTAAAATTTCCTGCTTTAAGAATATTCTTCTGGGCTCATATGCAGATGGATATCATTTTGCAAGTGTGACTGAGCAAGGGGAATATGTACTTGAAAACACATAAAATTTTACGAGAAGACTGTCATTTTGCAGGATTTTCCGTTTGAATTAGCTACAAGGTTCTAATTGTCTAGATTACATTTTAATAAAGAAGTGTTCTTGTCAAATCCGGATCTGACTTCTCTGTCACTGTTTGCTGGTTATTGTTTCCCTTAAAACCCTTACACCCAAGAAACAGTGCTCCATCCACAAACCAAGCTCTGGGCTATTCTTCTTAGGTTCTAGAAGACACCGCCCCGAGTCTCCCCCCAGGGAACGAGGTTCCACTGGCAGAGTTTCAGCTTTGTTCTCAGGAGCACCGTGTCCTGCGGATTCTCTTCTGCTTAATTTAGGCCACTGCAAAATGCGGCACAAAATGATCGGAATTATTGGGGTCATGCAGTGCTTACTGGCTCGTTTCCGTTGGGTACATTCATTCTGTAAGGATTCTTGGCTTTAGAAAAAGAGCTGCTTTACTCAGGAGGAAAAGAAAATTAATTCTCCAGTCCTAAATCTTCCATCTCAGTGCAGCGTCTCGAAGTTGCTTGTAAATTCTACGGCAACCCTGCTGATTCCGGGTCAGAAGACAACACGGGCTCCTGCTTCCTCCTGAGAATATTGGGGCAGGGAAGGAGCGGGCCGTCTGTCCTTCTGTCCCCGGGAGGACTCCACCCCAAGCTTCCAGATGGTGGCTGTGGGGACTTCTCAATCACTTCCCGTCACCTCTTCCAGGGCCTCAGAGCCCTGATCTTCAGAAAGCTTTGCTTCTGCACTTTCCTCTTTTAAGAAAAGAAAACATACAAATTTGATTTGAATCAAATCCACAAACGTTTATTAGATAATTGCTTCTTCCCACTACAGAAATATTCTTTACTCTGAAAATGCATTTGATTCCTTGGAACAGAAAGCTTCTGGTCACTCTAAATGTGATGGATATTAAAAAGACTGGGAAGTTCTCTGCTCACCAGGGCACTGCAGGCCTCTTTGGGCTCTGCTCTCTTGTGAGTGAAAGACGACTAATCCCACCCGTCCTAGAAGGAGGTCTAGCTCCTCCCAACTCCTTCCAAGGAGGGTCCCAGACCCCACAAAGAACGCCCTGGCAGCACGTAGACAGACTTCTACTTCACTCTCTGAAATTCGAATTCATCTGGGTGTTCCCTGCACTGGATTTTTAAACAACGTTTATTCTGAGATGAGAAAGAGTAATGCAAATGAGAATTCTTTTTGTAGTAAACAAGCTTAACCTTTTTTTTTTTTTCTTTAACACTGAGGTTGATTCGCACACCTCAGAGGATCCCTGGACTTTCTCTGGGGAGCTATAGGGAGGCTTCAATGCCTCTCAGTGCTTCCCCCTAAAGCCAGGGTCTCCGTGGCCAGGGCACATTCACGGAGGCCACACAGGACATCTTGTTCTGGAAGACAAGGTGTGTTCGCCCCGTGGGCTCCCCCTCTGTCGCAGCCTGACCTGGGCCTGCTCCGCACCAGCCCCTCCAAGCCTCTCCTACTCTCTCTGGAATATCTGGGCTGGCTCTGCTCACGTCTGCGTTCAGTGGCACTCACTCTGTGCTATGACACACCCCTTCTATGCGTCTTATCTTCCCAACACTGCAGAGTCCTCTAGTTCTGAGTTTTCTGGCATCCCCTCCCAATTGTGCACTATTCTTAGCAAGTGTTTAATAAATGCTTCCTGAATGAATAAAAATGTCATTCCAACAGAAGTTCTAGTCATGCACTCGGGAGATTTAGCCCTACAATCTGACTAACATGTTCAAAAACCCATTTTTCTGTAAAATAACAGATCTTACCAATGGCTCTTGTAATAATCCTTATGGGGGGGGTAGTTATCAGCCTCTTTTAATACCAGAAAGATAATCCCTACAGACTAAGCTTCATCGTGGCAATTATGCTAGTCCTTTGTTGTTCTGTTTTAGATTTCTGTTTTCTAAATTCTCTGTGAATTGCCGGGGATGGAACTAGGTATTCTACTTCTTTTATGTCCAAGTCACCTCTCTCTCTCTGCAAGAATTGAAGCCTTCCCTCAGGATGCCATGGATTTCTACTATTTCCCCCACCATTTCATCATAATGCTTTATAGTTCCTCTTTCCAACTAGCATGGAAGAGCAGAAAGAATTCTGACTTTGGAGCCAGAAATGCTGGGTTCAAACCCGGGCTCACATTCCCTGCTCTGCTAGAATTGCCCTCAGCATCTCTCTCGTGGCAGCCTGCGGGTGCTTGGGCACCCAGGAGGCCCCCGAGAGATGCCAGGACTGTTCCCCCTTCTTTGTGCTCCCCCATATTTTCTTGCCATACAGCGTGGAGGGCGTCTGATGGGTAAGTAAAGGGGTAGCACGTGAACTCGCGTCATCAGCCCAGGAGCTCAGCACCTAACACAGTCGCTACTGTCTATCTGCCTGCAGTGTTGATCTTCCTTGAGAGGACACGCTCCTGCCCCTCCAAGGTTGGTCATTAATTAGCCCTGGGGACTTTCTGTGGATTATCCACCCCTCCCCCCCCCCCCCCCCGCACCATCACCTCTCCCTGCAGGCCAGGCTTGCTCTGAGGCCCCATGTGCATCATTGGGTTTCCCCCACCTGCTCAGGGCTGGGAAGCTGGTGACAAGCGAGTCACTGACGGCATGTTGGAGGCGAGCTTGTGTCCTGGGCGGTATATTTCCCGAGCCACCAGTAAATGACATCAGACTTTGTTGGGGGCGAGTTTCAGTTCCGGAGGGGTGCACAACTTGCCCAAAGTGTTCGCCTGGGATGCTAAGCCCCTTTGTTGTCACTGCAGGAGAGAGGATGGGAGAACTGATGTACTTTCTTTGGTCTGAAAAAAATTTTAAAATGTTACAGCTGGTATTTCTTAAGTGTTTTTAAAACTTAGAGATTTAGAAAAAGGGTTACTTACGCTTGCTTTTTAAAACTGTGCTAGATGGCTATGCCCGTTTTCTGTAATAGCTGACCGTGGGTTTACCCTGCATCAGCACGCCAGGCATTACCTCCCTTAATCCTCAAAGCGCTCTCTGAGGTAAGTGCTTTCATTGTCCCCGTTTTAGGAATGAAGATATCGAGGCTTAGAGAATATGCCCGGCATTAATTGCTGTATAGTAAAAGCCCCCGAACTTAGTGACTTCGAGCAGCAACCATGGATGGAGCCCATGGTTCTCTGGTCCACTAGGCAAGATCGCCTCCTGCCCTTGTCCAGGGCACGGATGAGTGACAAGGGTGACCAAGCCCTGACCACAACTTTCGGCAGGGTGGCGGGAGGGGTCCCACGGCAGCAAGAGAGGGCACATCCCAATGAGCAAGAGCTTCTCAAGTCTCAACTGTGTCACTCTTCTTACTGTCCCATTGGCCAAAGCCAACCCCTGGCCAAGCCCCGAATCAGTGGGAGAGGGTGCTAGTTGGGGAGGTGGAAAAATGAAGACTTGAGCCAGTGGGGGCATGACTACCATAACCAAACGCAGAGAGGTTGAGTCACCTGACTGTACTAACACAGCTCACACTTGGACTCTGACAACTTAGGTTAGACTTCTGGTTTCTTCACTCGATTCCACTTCTCCTTGCTCTTAGAAATGGGAGTTAAAAGTTAGCTTCCTGGTGTGAAAAGCAAATTCTTTCTTGGGACATGCTGAAATGGTTCAGATCCTTGCTTTTTCATGGCTCACCCTGGCCAGATCAGCTTCCAGAACCTGTGTGTTGGTTAGACTATTTGAGAGAGACTCCCCACGCAACCCCCACAGCTCAAATTTTAAAAACAAATTTTCCCTTCCTTTCCTTTCCCTCTTTAGCTCTCAGTCTTGAAGACAGGGTTCTGTGGCCCAAATGCAAAGTCAAAGTCTCTAAGCACTCTGTCCTTCTCTAGCCCTAAGTTAGCAGCACGTGTCCAGAGGTGCACTCTCAGCTAACCACCTCGTCAGATTGATTTGGGCGTGCAAATAGGTTCCCTTAAAGAGGGATGCGTTGGAAGGAGCTTTGGAATTCTTGCAAGGACCCTACCTGACACCTCGGCCCTTGAAGGGTGCGTGCAGGACCTGGCGGTATGCATTTCAGGCTCCTTTCTAAAGGGTGACGTTGGCATCTGATGGGTTACCTTAATTACACCATTTCCTTCTCCCTGTATACACTTCCAAAATCTAATTATAGTGCCTGTGACACCCCGTGACCAGCCAGAAGCCAGAGGTTAATATAAAGTCACAGCAGGACAGTTTGCTCCCTGAGCCATCTACATGGCACGACAAAGACAGTCCTCGAGGATCTGATGCTAATACGGCGATGCATTCCTCCTTGCCGCAGCATGTGGAGCAGACGGTCCCTGCTGTCTGACTCAGCTCCCACGGGAGGAACAGCTCTGGTCTACCAGCCCGTGCAGAGCTCCCCTAGCAACTTGACGTTCTCAGCCTGGGGGTCAGCATCTATTTGGAGGGTTCCCCTCATTTAACAACGTCTCCCTTCAGTCTATGTCCTACTCCCCTGGAAGAAGGTGCTGGGAGCCTGCTCCACGCTGTGGGTCTGGGAGGACACACTGGGCCATTCTCCGGGGCGTGTTAGCTCTGCTGAGATAAGAGGTGGAGCGCGGGGGCCTCTGGGCCTGGGAAGAGCTCCCGTCCTCTGCCCTTCTGCAGCTGGGCTCCACTGGAACCCCACACCAGGCCCTCGGGACAGCAGGTTTTCTCCCCAAATTTGGAGAGCGGCCTTGTCATGCATTTGAAGATTTTTGAAGACCAGCCTCTGAACAGATTAAAAATTCTTCACTAAAATGTCACTGTGTGAACAATCCTCCTGCCCAGCTGAGTCTTTGGTGACTCAGGGTGCCGGGAGTTTACAGAAACAAATGTGAGAGCGAGGACAATGGAGTTAAACCTTAAACTGCAGTCATGTAGAGGGACACCCAACGTCAAGCCGGGGCCAGGCACCATGAATTCTTTTGTGGAGGGAGAACCAAGTTGGATTATAAAGGCAAGGGTTTGACTTTCAAAGGTGGAACAGGCTTCCTCAAGTTTTGGGCAACGACAGGAGGCTTCCGTAAAGCCAAGATGTTCAGCAGGATCTGGTGTTGGGGGGCTCTTCTCCCCCACCGCTGTCGTCGGCCACTCAGTGCTCCACGTGGCCTCGAAGGTCAGGGCGGCAGAATCTCCTGGGTGAGCTGGGCCAGGAAACCAAGTGCGGGGCTGACGGGAACGTGCTCACGGGTTTTCTGAGCAAGCAGCGCACCAGGCGGAGCACAGAACACAGGTGACCGAGCTGCAGGGGGAGGAGCTGAGCAAGGGGCGTCCTGGGGCCAGGAGCATGCAGCTTCTAGAAGCCACGGCTCCGCACCCTGGGCGCCCTCCGCCCCGAGGGCCCGGACAGGAGCCCAGTTTCTCCCAATGTGTGAGACTGTCTACACGCAGGGCAGAGGGTCAGGGACTCTGTCATAGAAAGGAGAGCAGCCTCCGGAGACCCAGCAACAGATCGCGGCATCCGAAACAGATGTGTTGTTTCTCACGGACGCCCTCCCTCGGAGACCTGGAACGAGCTGTGTGGTCGGGGTGGGGTGCGGGGGTCCAGAGGCCCTTTTACTAACACTGTCATTTTTCCATAGAGCCTCGGGCGCACACACTGGTATTACTTTTCCCTGATTTCATCTTCATAGAGAAACAAGGAGGTGAGAAAGGCTCTTTCCTGACTTTGCTTTCAAGTTCAGAGGCAACATCCCTGCTAATTACGTAGGAAATGACCATTCTCAAAAATCAGTCCATGAGAGTCCTGTGTGAGCTGGAGCAGGCCGTGTGCATTCCCCCTAACAGCAGCAGGAGGGGCTCTTCTTGCCTGGGCCGCAGACGGGGGCAGCGGTGCTGTCCTGATGGTAGAGGGTTTATTCTCGGTGACAGTGTCAGAACCAGAAAGAAAACTGCTTGATTTCCAGGTTCCAGGTTGAGCCCGCCAGGCTGGCAGGAAACTATTACTTTGTCAACAGAGCAAATTTGCTTCCAAAGTTGCCAAGAGAGAGAAAAAAATCCAGGTCCTTTAATGTCACTTTTAATGTAACGGTGCTTTAATAACTCTGACATCTCTTTATATCATTCCAGGATTTTAAGACTTCACTTCAAGCAAGGGCCACTAGACCACATTTGGATGTTTCAAAAAAAACACAACCCTCTTTTTAAAATTAACACGAAGTTCATGTATACACACGTGTGCATGGGCGTGCATGTATGATGCACGTGTGCACATGTATTCACATATGTGTCCATTCCTGTGAATATGCACGCACACGAGTGCATGCATATTCACACGTGCACTTGGGTGTTTGCCCACGCATGTCGGTGCACGGTACATGTGTGCGCATGTGTGTGTATTCATGTGTGTGCACATGTGTGTGTGTTCACTACTATGTACTGTAGGCCCTTCAAACTAGCTGTTACGGGAAGGGAAAGGTGTGTGTCTCATGAACACCATAGCAACCATGAGTGGTTAATGGTTTTCTAAATCTAAATTGAGGCTTCCCTTCAGAACTCTCCGTATGAACTCAGATGATTTTTTGCAACTGACCTAAAGGTATCCAAATTATTTTCAACGGAAGGGGCAACCAAGATTTTAAAATACCCCTAACCCTCGAAGGGCTCAGCACCTAGGTCGGCAGAGTGGGGTTGCTGAGTAGGGCCGGCAGATCTCTTCAAGGATGCATGAAGTATCATCTTTGGAATCGTGGATGCCGGGAGGGCCGAGGTGACATCTCTAGATGGCTTTGCTAAGACATGCCACTGATTAGACATTAAGGTCAGGTGCTAGGAAATCAAGGTCATGCCATGTTGCATTTTTCTCAGTTGGGCCCAGATAAGTTCAGCAGTGGGTGATACCAGCAAACAGATAAGGTGGCAGTTTTTAACATTCTTAAAATCTTGTTACAGCAAGGAAGGGCGTGCTGAGATCAAGGCGTTTGGAATGATTCCAGTGGTGCTGAGATGCCTTTTGTCCGCTGCCCTGGCCCGCACCCTCCCCCTTCAGTTCCACTCAGCACACATACTGACTCCTCGGAAGTCTTCCTGAATATGCCATTCTCCAGATCGGCTTTTGGATCTGAATGCAGGGCACACTCGTGATGTTTTTTCACCCTCAGAGCGGGTTGATTTATGGCCTGGATTACTAGAAACAGTAATTCTCTGCTCTTTATGATGTTTTGGTGGAAGGTGCCGTAGCTTGCAGTCAGAACAGCATGATCTCAGCTAGGTTTTTACACAAAGGTCTCTGCAGTGAGGGTGGCTGTGGATTGTGCAGATTCTGTAACAGAGCAGTTAGTAAGACACCAGCACATTAATCATGTGACAGCTATTGGGTTTCGCAGGGAAAGGCACCGGCTTTGAAAGCGGCAATTTAGGTTACTACTGTGTTGAAAGAGCTTGGCCGGAACACTCTGTTTTTAACCCGTAGTTAACAGTTAAATGGTGTCGGTCGCTTTTTCCAGACATCTTTTCACTTATCTTGAATTTTCAGGAAGCCTAATGAAGTAACTGATCCTTTCTGTTATCTCCCATCCTAATGCCACTCCAGAACCAGAACTGTGTGGAGGGATAAGCCAGTTAACTCGTGGTTCTGGAAAGACTGCCAAGAAGTTATTCTGAAATTATCCGGATGATGCACAAACTCCCTTGATCATGTCGACCTGGCGACTCCACGCCCAGGCTTAGAGCAGGGGAAGCAGCAACCAAGCACTGTTTGTGAGTGAAACTGGTAACAAATCATAACAGAGCTGGGAAAATTTGTCCTGTATAGAAGTTGACATCTAGAAATGTATCAGAATCTCTGTTCTCCGAACCTATAAAGATTCATGCTCTAAAACCTCAGAAATAAAAGGACAGTGATTTCATGAACTTGTTTCTAGAAAACAACGGTTATCAGTGTGAATATTATTAGAAACGAAAACAGCACCTTTTTTCCACTTGTTTACATTGTATTTCTCTAATGAAGTTGCATTTATTCGGCACTTACAATCTACAAGAGGCTACAAAAGATCGGTGGGAATAACCATGCCTTTTGTTCTGAAGGACAGTTAAGTGCGATAATGAATTACTTAAAAGAATCAGTCCTCTGTGGGTATTAAAATTAGGGCTGCTGATACCAGAACTGACTAGCTTCAAATTTTGGTTCCGAATCTTACTGTTTAATCAATCTAAGGCAAACTGGTACATAATCTCCTTGTGCCCTGGTTTCCTTGTTGTTAAAATATGCATACTGGTAGATCTCAGTGCATAGGATTGCCATGAGATTAAAGAATCTTATGACTTGATGACTTCATTTTAAAAACACAAACTGTAAATAATACCTTTCGCATAGTGAACTCTGAGGAAGTAAATTTTGGCATATCTCTAGTACAGGTTATGATGCATTAATTAAAGATGACATATTGTGGATTTAGAGGCAAAGGAAAATGTTCATGACATATTGTTAAGGACAAAAAGGCTACAAAACAGCTTTTATAAATATATTGTGCATGTGCAAATTCTTAGCAAAGTATATATATTTTTTAAATTATAAAACAATAAATGTTTTAGTTGTTAAAAAATAAAATCAATACCTGATGTTGGCCACAGGGTTAGAATTAGATGCAGGCACGTGCTGTGTGGAGTTGACCCAAGAGTAAATCAGTGCATCTTTCCTGGAGAGCAACTGGAAATATCTATCAAACGCCTTAACATTTGATGTTTGGCTTATGAGTTCCACTTCTTCAGTTTTTTGCTAAGAAAATAATCACTGATATAGGAAAAGATGCATTTGTGCAATAGAATACTATACCACAATATAAATGACAAAATCCTAGTTACATGGGATAACATAGGTGAATCTCAGAATCATAACTTGGCAAGAGAAGCCAGGCAAAAGAGGACACAATCTATATAATTAAAATATATTATAATTAAATATAATTATGTAACTGTAATAATTAACATAATTAAAATGTATTATGATGGTACAATATTATATGTTATTATATAATATTACTATTATAATTTAAACATCACTGTTTGTTTCAGAAAGATCAAAAGCAGTCAGAATTAATCCAGAGTATTAGAAGTCAGGATAGCAGTTATCACTGGAGAGGGAGAAGTGAATAGTAATGGAAAAAGGTCAGGAGGAGGCTCTGGAATCTGATGATGTTCTTTTTCTTGATCTAAGTAGTCATTACAAAAGTAACATTGTTTATACAAAAAAGGAAACATTTTAACTATTCATTAACTGTGGTCTGCTAAAGTAAATTTTTATATCCATATTTTTTGTTGCTATGCATTAAATTAATAAACTTAGCAATATGGAAACTTCTAGATTATTAATTCTGTATTTACCAACATGAAAAGCCATTAAAGGTTTAGTAAGCAGAAAACAATGCATAATATACAGTATGATCTCATTTCAATATAAAAACAAGAAACTTATATATTGTGTTATGTGTAAACACAGGCATAAAAAATCTCTAGAAAGCTAGGCGCACTTGGGTGGCTCAGGCAGTTAAGCGTCTGCCTCCAGGTCACGATGTCAGGGTCCTGGGATCGAGTCCCGCATCAGGCTCCCTCCTCGGTGGGGAGCCTGCTTCTCCCTCTCCCTCTGCTTGCTGCTCCCCCTGCTTTTGTGCTCTCTCTCTGTGTGTCAAATAAAATATTTTTAAAAAATCTCTAGAAAGCTATATGCAAAGATATCTTAACAGAGATTATCGTCAGATAGTGGAAGCATAGGTGATTTTTGGCTCTTCTTTTTCTTTTTGGTATTTTCTGAAGGTTTTGCAAACATCACATAGTACACTAGTCGTCCACTTATCTACTGTTTTGCTGTCGGTGGTTTCAGTTCCTTGTTATCAAATGTGGACAAGAAGCAGATACTCTCCCGACTTCCTGTCAGAAGGTCAAGAGTAGCCAGCCTCCCACTACCTTACGATGCTACGGCGCTTCGCCATTCACTCACTTCCGACCATATTCACATGACTTTTGTTTCAGCATGTTGTTATAATTGCTCTATTTTACTATTGTTCATCTCTTCCTGGGCTCATGTATAGATTAAACTTTCCATGGTTGTAGGCATCCACTGGGGGTCTTGGGACGTGTCCCCCACGGATAAGGGGCGGGGCGGGGGGGCACTATCCACTGAAAACCTGTTCCCTGCTCACTCCAGGCCAAACCACACCATCCAAAGGCAGACAGCTGCCCCCGCTTCCTAACGCTCCCTGTGTCGCTGTTGTCCCTGCCCCACGAGGACACCAAAGCCATCCCTCAGGCCTTGACTCGGGTGAACGCGGTCAGGTTGCCCCCGCTGCACCCACGCTAAGACCTGCTCCCCGTGTGGCTTGGCTGCACATCTCTCTTCCACGCACCTGTTCCTCAGGTGCTCGTCCCTTCCACGGACCTCCTCATGTCTTGAAACACGCTGTCCCCGCCGGAGGGTCCCCTCCTTGTTGGTTGCAGTTGCTTCATGGAGGTTTCTGGTCAAAACCTGTTACTCTTGCTTATTGCCTGCCCTTCTTTTCCTCCAAGATACTTATTAGCATTTATAATTTCATCCTTAGTTTGGAGTTAACTTTGTAAATGCTTGCCTGATACGGGCCTTTTCCCTCAGACCCAGGGATCATTGGGTGGTGGAGCCTCTCCAGCTCACCAGCCAATGCCTGGAGTCAGACTCGGACCTGTTCCCCGATAAATGCAGTGAGTACAGAGAACTAAAACATGAATTTGAAAAAATAAGCAATAGCTTATTGAAATTAAAAACTAAGCTTAACTTTGTAATAGGGAAAGAATGGAATAAAGCTACATCACCACTGAATAATAGCAAAATAAATTATTGTTCAAATAATATTCTACAAGAATTTTTTATGACAATGAAATTGGTTTGTGATATATTATTATGTGAATAAGAGAGTTACAAAGGGATGTGACAACATGAGTCTATTTTTGTGAAAAATAGATGACTCTATCTAGGGAGAGAGGCGTTTGGATATAAATGTACACAGAGCATTCACAGTAGCTATCTCCATGCAATGAGATAATGCATGCCTTTTAATTTTTTAAAGAAATTTTGCTTATCTTTATTTCCTCAAACACGCATCGCTATAATAATGAAAACACAATGAATGTTACTTTTAATTAAAAATACTAAAGTAAACTAGTTTGTTATGTGTTTAAACAGCATGAGGCTATAATCCATTCAGAAAGGGTGTGTTTTCACCGTTCTGTTGCAACTAAGGTGTGGTAGGTAATTTGGAACTCGGATCCCAGTGGGTCCTGCCAAAGCTGAGATCCTGAATCAGCCCCAGAGAACCTTCCAATCACCACCCTTCCTTTGGCTTCGACCCACCTGAGACATCCTCCTGTGCATTAGTAATGTTCACATCATTGGATATTGCTGAAATTTAAAACATTGTGACCATTTATCACAGCCCCCTAGTGATGAAGCTGGAATACACCTGGAGATAGAAGTGAAAACTCATGCTGCTGCATATTCCTGTGGCACCTTCTGATGCCCAGATGAGCAGGTGCCAGGTCCCGGAGGCATAAGGCTCAAAATGCCAGCGACACCCCGTAGTCTGGGTCTTACACCACTTCCCAAAGGAGCACGCTCCGGAGACTGAGGGATCCACATACAGAGCACATTCAGTTCACTCATTCCTTCTGAAGAAGGAAGTCATGAGGAAGAATACCGTGCGGATGGCAGCGGGGCACATGAGGGATGCCGGAGGGTGCTTTGACGATACATACTTGGGGTCCCCGTAGCAATTTATTTCTTTACATAGTGACAATATTCACCTTCAAAGGAGTTTTACGATGTCAGAACAACAAGCCTGACAAATGGGTGTTGTGAAATATGGAGCACTTTTGTCACTTCTAAGCAATTTTATGCAACTAAATCTTCATAAGTAATGTTCTTAGAGTTTGGAAAGATAAAATCACATCCATTGAATGGGCCTTGCTACACGCCGTTCTCTTGCTCTTTTTGAGGGCACTGTCATAATTCTGTCTTCTAATGATCTTAAGAATCCATTTAATTGTGGGGGCTTCCCCAAACATAGTTCTTGCCGGCAAGTTGCCATAGTTCACACATTCCAGGAATCCTCATTAGCTGGGAAAGATGGGACAATGTTTGTCTTCCACATTCCAGGCTCAGGGAGAAGGCTCTTTTTCAGAGAGTGCGAGCCTGGCATGTTTGCATTGCTGAAGGATCACCTCAGGCCATTCAATAAAACAAACAAGCAGCCCCTGTAGCAAAGGTCAAGGCTGATCAGAAGTGGCCTCCAGGGGCTGCAAGGGGGAGCCAGGCCAGTCTCTCTGCGCTTTGGTGTGGTCAGCATGCTCCAGCCTCCTGGGTACAAAAGGTATTTAGGAATTTCTGTTGATTGCTGAACTGCTTCTTACCGACTGGGAAGTGGATTTGTGGATAGGCTCAGGAATGTCGGATGAAGAGATAAGCCCCCAGCTCCTCTCTGTTCCGTTCCCACGCGCGCCTGCCTGCCCTTAGAGACAAAGCACGCGAGTGAGCTATGAGAACCTCAAACAAGCCTCTCTCCTTTTCTTTTGATCTGTAGAATGGGAAAATTAATTTCACAGATTCAATGGACTAATTTACAGTACTCGCTGGAGTTTCCTTAGGAAGGACATTGAAGAGATACAGTCAGTGATCACCGTTTGCACTTTTCTTCTGGCTCAGGGTCTCTTCCGTTATCCCTGCACTATAGTTCGGCCACAGTCTTGAAGCCACTTCCCGACGCATTCACAATCATGATGTCATCCGGCACAAAAAGGCCTTGTCTGTGTGTGTCAATGTGGGGAGTGTGATGTCTGCAGAAATTAGGGGTACGTGGGAGCATTGGCATGAGGGCCACATGGAAAGGGCAGCTTCCCTCTCCACCAGCAGCCCACAAGTCTGTCCGAGGGAAGGCAGGATGTGAGCATAGACCTACAGGCCAAACCGAGCAGCACACAGATCCACGCTAGGAATGACTGACTTCAGCAGATGATGCTGATAAATGGACCGTCACCAAATCACATAGATGCAAACTCTAGATGCAAAAATTCTAAATTAAAAATGGGTAACCAAAATCCAATGGCATCCCCCAGATTACTTAGATTTAAATAGACGTCATTTTAGAAATGTAGGAATGATTCACCATCAGGACATCTCCTTACACAATTCACTACATCACCCTCTTTAAGGAGAAGAATTATGATCATATCAATACATTCTAAAAATGCATTTGATAAAATTTAGCAGGTATCCATCCTTAATAAAATATCAAGCAAATCAATTGGGAGGAAATAATTTAAATTTGAAAGTGGCAATTTTTAAAAAGCCAACAGCAGATATTATTCTAAATGGTGAAATGCTAAACTGATTTACACTAAAACTGAGAACAAGACAGGGATATTTACTATCACTATTATTATTTTATATATTTGATGTTTCTAGGAAATCTACTAAGAAAAGGACATCGTCTTTATATAGATTGATGAATCACAAACCTGTGCCTTTGAAACCAATAATACATTCTATGTTAATTAATTGAATTTAAATTAAAAAATGTTTAAAAAAATAAAATACTTGGAAAAAAGATAAAATGATTCTTCTTGCTGATGATATGAGTGCATATCTACAAAATCCGAGATACTCAAATATGGAAAAATGGAACAATATTAAAATCCTAGAAATGGATCCCAGTACATTATGGGACCTTGACAAAGGAGTAAATTCAGTAAGAAAGGGAGAGAGGCATGGCTGCAACTGGCTCGCTGTCTAAAGTAAAATCATCTTGGATTCTGTCTCTCACGATATGCAAAATACTATATGGGTTGATGACTTACAGGTAGAAATTTAAAGGTGAAAATTATAAAACAAAACTAGCCAGGGTGATCTGTTGGACTTAGTGGTAACAGGGTCTTCATAAGCATGGGAGTAAATCCAAAAGCCATAAAATAAATATATTTGACTACTTAAAAATAAAGTAATTTTTATAAAGAAAAGATACCACACACACAGTCAACTGACAAATGAAAGAGGGAGAAAAACATTGCGCTCCAGGGGCATTAAAGGATTAAGTTCAAAGGGAGAAAAAGGATTAAAATTTACAAATAGGTAAAAAACATTCGCAAATTGGTAACAATGATGTGAATAATCCAAGAGACAATATACAAAAAATACCAATAAACTACAGACGAGTAAATTCTTGTAGCCTATAGTCTCATAACAGGATGTTCAACCTCTCTTGTAGTCAGAGAAACTCAAATCCAAGTACTAGCTCTCACATTATACCCACCAGATTGGAAAATTAAAAAAAGAAACAAACAAATAAACAAACAAAAAAACAAAAAAACCAAAAAACAAAAAAACTGGCTGGGATGTGGGAAAACTATACTCTCACAAATTTTTGGTGGAAATGTGAATTGTTTCATCCTTCTTGGAAAGCAATCTGGAAACTTCTATTAACATTTAAACGACTCACATGTATTTTTGACAGAGCAACGCCACGTGTAGGAACCTATTCCATAGAAATAAAATATCAGACTGTAAGACTATCTTTCTAAGAATGTTCATTGCATCCCTTAATATTCATACTTAATGAAATCAAACCCCAAATAAGTGCCAATTAATATGAAAATGGTTCAATAAAATATGGTACATTTATGCAATGAACTGTTTTGTAGTTACTTAAAATAATGAGATTGATTTTTATCCAAAAACTTGGAAGAAATCTTACTATGTTCTATTAAGTGAGAAAACCAAGACTGAGAGAAGTTGAGTAACACATAACACAATTTTTTTTTGAAGGAAACAATAGTGGTTTGAATTACCCCCAAAAGTTATCTCTTAGTTCCAACCTCCCTACCTGTGAATGTGGCCTTATTTGGAAACAGGGTCTTTGCAGATACAATTAGGTTAATATTCTGGAGATGAGATTATCCTGAGTTTAGAATGAGCCACAGATCCAATTTCTGAGTGTCTTTATAAAAGAAAGGAAAGGGAGGATCACCTGGGTGGCTCAGTCCGTTAAGTGTCTGACTCTTGATTTTGGTTCAGGTCACGATCTCAGGGTTGTGAGGTTGAGGACCCCTCCCCCCACCAACATTGGGCTCCACGATCAGCAGGGAGTCTGCTTTAGATTCTCTCTCCCTCTCCCTCTGCCCCATCCTCTAAAATAAGTAAATAAATCTTTATAAATAAAGAAAGGAGGGGCGCCTGGGTGGCTCAGTCGTTAAGCGTCTGCCTTCGGCTCAGGTCATGATCCCGGGATCCTGGGATCGAGCCCCGCATCGGGCTCCCTGCTCCGCGGGAAGCCTGCTTCTCCCTCTCCCACTCCCCCTGCTTGTGTTCCTGCTCTCGCTGTCTCTCTCTGTCAAATAAATAAACAAAATCTTTAAAAAAAAAAAAAAAGGAAAGGGAGATTTGGGAAGCAGAGACACAGGAGAGCACCATTGCAGGAAAGAGACGGAGGCCAAGATGTGAGTGGTGCACCTGTGAGCAAAGGAGCACCGTGGGGGCTGCCCGTGACCACCAGAGCAGGGAGAGAGACATGGACGGAATTCCCCCTCAGAGCCTCCAAAAGGAGCCAACCCTGCCAAAACCTTCATTTCAGAATTCTGGCCTGAACTGCGAGAGAGTAAGTTTCTGTTTTAAGCTAGCTCTTTTGTGGTGATGTGTTACTGCAGCCCAAGAACACTAGGACGAACACCTTATGTGTATACACAGTATCCACGCGTATATACATATGCTCTAAAGATGGAAGAGGTCCGGCAGGACACCCGCATGTCGTTAGCGTCGGGGCGGGGGGGGGGAAACAAAGGATGCTGATGGAGAAGACGTGGGGCCAAGGCGAGAGGAGCGCGGCACCACGGCGTGCATAATACAGAAGCTGAGAAGGGTCCAGATGCGGTCCAGAGCCGCACCAGAACCAGGTCCTTGCTACGGTGGCAGAGAGGGAGGTGGCCAGTGTTCTGGAGTGAAGAAGATGGGGGTGGATGCAGTCACGTGCTTTCTTTTGGTAGTATATTGGTTGGTATGTAGAGTAAAATATATAATATTCTCATTTAAAAATAAAAATTAAAAGTAAACATGGTAAAGTATTACATACTGGTGAGTCTATTAGACTCTTGTGCTCATTAAGTATATACTTATATTTTAGACATATTTCTAAAAGTAAAGATATTTATATATGTGTGTATGTATATATTTATGCATGTATGTGTGTGCATATATATTCCTCTGTATGTGTGTGTGTATATGTACATACGTATTTCTCTCTGACTTCCTGGGAATCCCTGAAGTCAAAATTGAAATTAAATTGTTTTGCCCACTTGCCCATTTTCAGAGATACTCTTTTGATCTGGCCTCAAGTCACTGAATTCTTTTTTTCTTTTTAAAAGATATTTGAAATTTATTTATTTGAGAGAAAGAGAGAGAGAGATAGTGAGAGAGAACACAAGCAGGGGGGAGAGGGAGAAGCAGGCTCCCCACTGAGCCGGGAACCCGACGTGGGGTTCGATCCCAGGACCCTGGCATGATGACCTGAGCCAAAGGCAGACACTTAATCAACTGAGCCACCCAGGTGCCTCCCCCTTTTTTAAAAGATTTTTTAAAAATTTATTTATTTGCAAGAGAGGGAGATAGTGAGAAAGAACACAGGCAGGGGGGAGAGGGAGAATTCTTAAGCAGAGAAGGATGGAGGGTGGAGGGCACATGAGGAGCCAGCTACAGACCAAGAAGAAATCTTCAGAAATCTTGTACCCTTTTTTCCTGCTTCTAGGGGTAGCCTCGCCTCCTGTGTCAGGAGAGTTCTGTTGTGGATGCTCTCCGGGAAACAGTTTCCTGGGGCCCCCTCTGCACCCCGACCCCACCTTCCCAGTCTGGTCACCAAGGGCTGTCCAGTCAGATGGCAGAGATGAGCACAGCCTGGACTCTCCAGGTCTTCCTCTCAGCCCCTCCCTCCCTCCCTGGCACACCCAGCACTCTTTTAGCCCCTGCAACCCAGGCTCTCCAAAGTGGAGTGGGGTGGGTGGGATGAGTGTGTCAAGGAGGGGGCGGGAGTTCATTGCACACATCAAAATAAAGGTCCATCTTGTTTGGCCTCTGGGAGTAAGCAGGAAGCTGGGACAGGGATGACAGCAAGGAATGGGCCACCGTGTGACCAGAGTTTTCAACAAAAGTCAGTAATTTGGATTTTTCTGTGAACTCTCTTGATTTATAACCATGGACAATGATTTCAAAGATCAGTGCCCTGTATGGGTGACAACAAAGAGATTATCTGAGGACAGGATCTGTCCCAAGGTCACCAGTTTGTCACCTCTGATTTCTGAACATCTTTTTTTTTTTTCAGGTTTTTCGAAATGACTAACTTTTAAAAATCTCTTACAAGCTAATCATACCACAGTATCAGTTTCTTAAAATATGATCTCTTTCAGGCTTCCTCACGTCTCGGCTACCGCTCTTAATCCTGATGTTTCCCGACTTCTTCAGGGGAGGAAAACTCTTTGAAATAACATTTCTTTTAAATTTTTGTCTTACAACACTGAAAATCCTTTGCCAACTTCAAAAAAGTTTTCAGATTCCCAAATGATGATAATATTCTTCAAGTACTATTTGAGTAAAAAAAAAAAATACATACTATCAAAAATCTACTAAGAATTCAACAATACTTTTAAACAAATATGTATTTTGGTAATCTCAACATTATATTTTTTGTAAGTATACACCAAACTCTAGTTTCTGAGTAATAGGGACTGGATTTGCCTTGTCATCAGAAAACAACAAATGAAATCAGACAAAATATATGTAATAATAGTTTTGAAAACACCGGACATCAGGCAATAAGGGGCAGCGATTTTTTTTTTAAGATTTTATTTATTTATTTGACAGAGAGACACAGCGAGAGAGGGAACACAAGCAGGGGGAGTGGGAGAGGGAGAAGCAGGCCTCCCGCCGAGCAGGGAGCCCGATGCGGGGCTCGATCCCAGGACCCCGGGATCACGACCTGAGCCGAAGACAGATGCTTAACTGACTGAGCCCCCCAGGCGCCCCGAGGGGCAGCGGTTCTTGCGAGTCAGACACAACTGAGGTGAGTCCCATGCTTGACCTCCATCAGACGCTGTAAATCAACAAGCCACAGACCGAGGGAAATCATTTGTAAGGCTTACATCTGCAAAAAGGTTTATACCTAGAATTTACTTAAAAACTCTCCAAACTCAAAAATAAGAAAACAAATAGCCTAATTCTAAAAATGGGCAAAGATTTGAATGGAACTTCACCAAAGAAAATATAGAGATGGCAGGTAAGCACATGCAAAGATGTTCAACATCATCAATTCTTAGGGAAAAAATACAACCGTGCGACACCACCGTACATCTAGTGAAAACGGCTCACGTTAAAAAGACTGACTTTATCAAGTGTTGCTGAAACTGTAGGAGAACTGGAGCTCTCCAGTCAGCTGGTAGGAATGCAAAAAGAGACAACTACTTTGGAAGCAATTTGGCAGTTTCTTAAAAAGTTAGACATGCATTTACCATATCATCCAGTCATTTCACTCCTGGATATTTCTCTAAGAGAGATAAAAACTTACATCCATATGAAGACTTGAACACAAATAATCATAGCAGACTTACTTGTCATTGTGCAAAACCGGGAACCAAGTTGTGGTGCATCCACACAATGGACTACTACTCGAGAGTAAGAAGGAATGAACTATTAATACAGGCCGTGACATGGATGAATCTCAAAATAATTGTGCCGAGACAAAGAAGTCAGCCGCAAAAGCATGATTCTATTTATGTATACAATTCTAGAAAATGCAAACTAACCTCTTGGGAGAGAAAGCAGATCCGTTGCCTGGAGACAGAATGAGGAGGAGGAAGGGACAAGAGGAAGAGATTTCAAAGGGTACAAGACATCCACGGATGAACGGATAAGCAAAATGTGTGTATTGAAACCACAGCGGTTGTTGACCCTTTAGAAGGAAGGGAATTCTGACACGTGCTACAACGTGGATGAGCCTGGTGGCCATTCTCCTGAGTGCAATGAGCCAGTCCCCAAAGAACAAATATTGCATGATTTCACTTCTATGAGGTACCTAGAGTAGTCAAATTCACAGAGACTGAAAGGAGAAGGGTAGGTCAGAGGCTAGGGGAGGAGAGTGGGGAGTTAGTGTTGAATGGGGACAGAGTATCAGTGCAGGAAGACGAAGACATTCTGAGGATGGACTTTGCTGATGGCTGCACAGCAACCATTCCGCTCAATACCACTCCACTGTGCACTTAAAAATGGTTAAAATGGCAAATATAATGTCATGGGTATTTTACCACAATTTTAAAATTGCATGAGGCAGCAGGTAGGGGTGACAGCAGGACTGGCTGTGTACTTTGTGGGGTACAACGCAAAATGAGAATGTGGCATCTCTTGTTCAAAAGATACTAAACATTTCAAGATGCCAGTCACAGAGCACCGAACAGAGCTGGTGCCCTTCTCAGTGCGGGACCCCGTGCCAATGAGCAGGTCGCCCGCACTCAGGGTCTGCTGGTTGAAAACATGGGTTGGCGTGAGGGGACTTGTGTTTGATCCTGCTCCCCCAACCTCTAACTCTGTGACCTTGCACCAGTCCAGGATCCTCATGTCCTAAATCAGCTCCACTGGGCTCGTTGGAGGGTTCAATGAGATAGTAATATGAAGGATGCTTAGCGCAGCGCCTGGCCATTTGTGCTTAAACAGTCATTTGTAGAAATGCACGAGTGCACCACTTTCCTCTCCTAAGGATGTGACAGCATTTTAGAAACACACCTTAAATCTCAACTGTAGGTCATGCTCTTCAGTGTGGCGGAGTGTTTGCATCAGACCTGGGTGCACCATCGACCAGCTGTGCCATCTCAGAAATCGGATTAACTTCCAGAGAACCTCAGTTTTCATGTTTGTACAGCACCCATAGTAATCGTTAGAACAGAGGCTGCACGTAATAGGTGCTGTTTACACAGTAGCGACTATCCTCTCGTTTTATCCTATTGTCTGGGATGAACCCTGCACAGCACAGCACACAGTTTCATATTTAGCATAATTTCCCATATAAACTACTAGTGATTCAAAGAATTCTATCTCCATCTTCCTGACTTGTTTCACCTCTTTTTTTTTTTTAAATAAGTCTATAGAAGAGATCAGACTAAGGTAGCTAAATAACACAATATTCTATTTATTTGAATTTCAACAGAAACAATGGAGGACCTGCAAATAAATGGGTGAATGTTGTGTGATTGATGTTTAATCAATTGCAAAGCGTTTATAGAGAAAGGACTGATGCTGAAATCACTTGAAAATGCAACTATTATTCTAAAGGACTCTCAGAAGTAAAAACAGCCAAATACTCTTATTTTTAATTTTTTAATTTTTTAGATGCTTTTTTCGGTATAGTTTCTTTAATTTTGACAAAAGTTCCTTTAAAAACTCATTTGAATGTTCTCTTTAACGGAGTAGGAGTTGCAAACGCTCTAGTAATTTTTTACCACTTTCATATTTAAAAATAATATGCCCTCTAAACATTTACATTCAAGATTTGTTTTTCCTCAGATGTGTAAATAACACATAGTAATTTGCATCTCATGCATAAATCTCACTCTGTTGAATACAAATATTCAGGAAAGTTCCTTGTTTCTCTTCTCTGTTTCCCCCGCTCCTGGTAGTTTGGTTGACTAATTTTTCCAGAAAGATGAGGAGGGGGCCCTGGTTGGCAGTTAGAAAATGAATCTCTTGGCACTGCTCTCTTTCAGGGGCAAGGAACTCAGAGCTGAATAAGTAGCCCAGTCTTTTACAATACTAATAAAAATACTTCAATCTTTAATATTTTCCCAGATGAATGTACTAATGTGTCCTTTGTTAGTGACATGTGTAGATGCTGCCTATCCGGGGATTTATCCAGAATGGATTTGCCCCTTGGGTTTCTTGTGGAATGTGCCCGACTCAAATCAATTTCACTTCCCCGAGCCCTGGAAAGAAGGTGGGCATCCGAGCAGCAGGCTTGGTAGACTGAGGTTGCTCCCTGGCGTCTCACGTTACCATCCCTTCACCACCGGGACATTGCATTTCCAGAAGTTTGCCTTGGCCTTGTATTGATCATGTCTGGTTAAACTCTGAGGCTTGTTTTATATTCCAAATTTCCCACACTACTGGTTTCTTGCCTACTGATCATTTGCTGGGTCTCAGCCTGGCAAAAGATGTCTCAGGGAGCCTCACCCCTGTTATAAAATGTGACTAAAATATTTCATTGAGTCGTCTGCCCTTGGTGCAACTAACTCTTTTTAGCAAATGTCTGGTGATGCTTTGAATAAAAGATGCTACATGAAAATAAATTGCAATGTTCTCTGCTTCTGCTGCTATTTATGTGTATTCTCTTTCTACCATTAGAAATTGATCTTATTTAACTTTTAAGGTCTTCTTCATATAAAATGGGCAAAATCTGGTTTTCTAAAATTATTTATTCATTCTTTTTTTTCCCTTCCACTTATTCTCCAAACAATTTACTAGGTATGTACTGAGCATCTGTCCCAGCTAGCTCCATGTTAGGAGACAGGAAGCACATTGCAGGGTCCTGCTCTTCAGGAGAGCAGGTGTTTGAGAAGACAGATGTCTTCAGGACTCACAGATGTGAAGCAGCTAGATAACAATACCAGGCAGAATACAATGAGATCAAAGACAGCGAGAGCTTGAAGACTCCAGAAAATGGAGCAGAGTGTGGGACATGCATCAGTGGGAGACTAATATTAGACGTTATTATCAGACAATATTGATAATAGAGAGAATCCTATCAGTGTAGTTATCACGGACCAGGTACCAAGTGCCAGATCCTGTACTTTGTTTATGTCTTCCCTTGACGGATGCCCACGGCCACTTGGCAAAGTAGGCATCGTTGTCCTACTGTATGGAGTTTGAGAAGCGTCCTTGCGGAGGAGGCTGGGATTGAGCAGAATTTGGCAGAAGTAGACTGTGAAGAGCTGTTGAGGAGAAAGAAGGCATTTCCTGGGGAAAACAATGAACGTGTCAGGAAGACCTGGCCCCTGAGGTTCAGGGAGAGGTGGTGGGAGCAAGATGCGGCCAAAGCCAAGAGCGGGCTTCGGGGTGATGGAAGATGAGGTTACTTACTGAGGTAGCGGTGGATTCGGGTCAAGCGAGGTGTCCCACGGCGGGCGCGCCGGAGTCTGGACTTTGTCCTACAAGCATGGAGCTTCCTGGGAGGTATTTGGGTGGTAATGATCACATAGAAAGCCACACTCAGCCATCGGACGGTTCGGTGGCTTAGTAACTGAAATGAAACATCCTCCTCAGTGGTTTAGTCTTTACTCGGTTCCTGTCAGGGTCTGGGTGTTTTGTAGAAGAGTAGTGAGGACACTAAAGTTTACCCTGGCTTGGCATCCTGGCCGAGGTCATTTTTCTGAGGGCACTGACCTCGGTGGCCCCTCCACCCTTAGGCACACACGCGTGCGCACACACACGCGTGTGCACACACGAACATGTGCACTAACACACACACCAGAAAAAGGAGCCCCTGGCTGCCGTGTTTGTCACCTGTAACCCCAAGCCCTTACCAGAGATCCAAGCTGTGCTGGCAGGATTATCTCCCCTGGGAATTCAGAACTGGGGAACTTTCTACCCGTGATGATTCTACCCTGAGGTACGTCTTCTCTTACACTGAGGTATTGTGATCCTCAAGAGAGGCAGCCCGGGCAGGGGGAGCAGGCAGAGAAGAAAATCTCTGTATACTACACCTTATGGAATTATCTTTTGTTTTGCAAATACCATTTTTAAAGGGGAAAATGATTGAATATTGGCAGTTTTATTTATTTATTTTTTTAAAGAGTATTTCTTTGACAGAGAGAGACAGACAGAGAGAGAGAGAGAGAGCACAAGCAGGGGGAGGGGCAGAGACGGGCAAGATAAGAAGTTTCTAGCAGTTTGACTATGGTCTGCCCGAGTTTGGGTTTGCATTTGCCAAAGGTCAAGGGTGTACAGATAATCTGGAAAGCCCCATTGTTAAGGCATATGGTGCTTTCCTCTGTAACTAGGTAAAGGGATGGGACAGTGGATTTCCCTTCACCTGGAATGTTGTCTTCATTTGGAAGGAGAAACTCTGTGAATCTCTTACTAATTTATTTTTTCAAAGCACACATATAGGAGAAAAAGTCTAAAAGTAAATAAGGCACTGTAATATTTATTAATTCAGTTGATGAGAAGTTGAGTGATTATTATTATATTTGTAACTTCTAAAAAATTATTTGTTTCAAAGGGATTTGGTGATGTTTAGGAAGAATCTGCATTTGCTCAATCCAGGTTCTGCACCCAAACTCAGCCAACTAGACTTTTGGAGGAAGGAGAGAAGCTGGGAGTTAATAAAATTCAGTTTTGACCCCTTGAAAGAAGACTGTCTCAGTGTGCATTCAATCAGGGATCTCTGTAAATATTTATTCTGCTATTTCTTAAAGGGGTTATATGTTTACAGGAGAGAAAGTGGTGCTCGCTGACATAGGGCACATTCTGCTCCTTGGCGGACGTTGCCCTCTGTGGGAGCATTGCCCTGAGAGAGCATGCCGATTAGCAGGAAACCACTGTTCTTAGAATGACACCACCCTGTTCCCAGGCAAAGGGTCCAGGCTTAATCAGCTGGCCTGAGTCGTGGTGTCACACAAACCCAAACGTATCAGTTCGTGCTCTTTTCAGGCTCCATTCACAGAGCAGGCATAGACGGAGGCCGACTGTGGGCTTCCGTGCTCCTTTGCCCCAACTAATTAGAGGGAGGCAGGCCAGCAGCACTCCTGCCTCTCTGTTTCCCAGCAGATTTTATGGTGAGTGGACTTGGCCTTGGGCCTGCCTCTGCATGCTTTAGAGACTCAAGACCCTCCTCTGATCAGCATTGCTTTTCTACATCCATGAGGGCCAAATGCTGCCCACGCCTTTTCTACCTGAGTCCTATGACTGCCCACGGTCTCTCCATCCCCCACAGGGCCTCAACCCCATGGCCCAGCCCTGTTACCCCACTTGAATGGGGGCCGTATTTCTGCCTGTCCCAATCCCTGGGGAACCGGCATGCTTCTTCTCTTCCCTCTCTTGCTCGAATGGGTTTTCTGGCATGACCCGGCTCAGGCCTGGGAGTCCTGTTCTCACCACTTGGCGCCACCAGAACTGGACCCCATCCATGGCTTTGCTCTCTCTGGACTCCTTAGATGTGAATGAGTCTGCTATGTCCCTGTGGGACTTGGTCTCTTGGCCTCGTTGTCCACTCTCTTGTGTGGCTCTCACCATCGCCTTCTTCCTGCCCAGCGTGTTGCACAGCTGGACTCCATTCTCCACTTTATCAGCAAGCAGTCATGCCAAAGCCTATTCACCGGTCACAGTCATCACAGCCGCTGTCACTCTAACTCAGCAGATGGACAGCAGACCATATGGGGACAGAAGGAGTGAGAGTTACTTCTCTCCCAGGAGTGCCCCCACACTGGAATAAGACCAAGGGCTGACGACTTTTACTGGGGTTTAGGGTCATGATGTATTAGTAAGTCATTTACTTTTCTTGCTAAAACTAACAAACAACAAAAAAAAGGTCCTACTAAAAAGAAAGATAAATGTGTATTATTTTGTTGTTGTTGGTCCTAGATGACTGGTTTGCTTAAAATGCACAGGGCAGTAAGTACAGTAAGTAGTGGGGGGATACTCTGTCTTTTACCAGGAACATTCATGTTTTCAGGGAAGTTCTGATGCATAAGAATTTTCGATTGGGGGTAGCTTCTTGGGGAAAGTAACCCTTATTTCTAACTTAGAGTGTGCCATCATAATTAATTTTCTAATTTTTCCAAGGTTTCCAGAGATTCGTTCTTATGACTCTTGTGACTTTCTATGGTGTAAGACTAGGCCTTTGAGTTCTGAACAAGATTCCATTTACAGTTCTTTATTAAGCATTTGGGAAATTTAAATATTCTTAACTTCAGGAGACTATCCCTTTTGAGAGCATGGCAAACAGTTCCTTCATCATTCCAGACAGGCGGAGTCTGTGTCTTCCCTCCCTAAGGACAAATTCTGAGTCTTTCTTTGATTCATGTTTGATTGACATGGCAAATCCCAATTGTAAGTTTATAGATGGGCCCTCTGAAAGACGAAGTATGAAAGGTACTTATTTAAATTACTCTTGGTTTTGCTTTGTAAAGTATGCTATTCTTAAGTCACAGTGCTTCACATGAATTACAGACAAGTGATGGTTTGGCAAAAACATAATGCTTACAACACATCACATGTTACCAGCGAGATGCCACATGACATGATTTTATTAACACGAGTTAAAGTCAAGAGTACAGGTTTGATCTGTTTGCTTTCAGGTTAACAGCAGCGGGAGCTGGACTCCAAGCAGGGATGGAAGCTTTGCTAGCTCATTAAGCAAACTCCACCAAGCATTATCTCCCTGTTACCTAGCAAAGCAACTTTCTTGGGAACTGATACAATGTCTCTTTTCTCCACCACCACTGCAATACTCTGCTGATAACACCATTGCTATGTGTTTTCCATAGTTATATCTTCTAATTTTATATGAATTCATTGCAACTCCGGCTTGTGGATTTTTGCTTTTTTCCCTAGAATTAGAGCCCCAAATTATAAGTGGATTTGGACAAGGTTCTAATTCTTCTGTAGACAAAAGATTCTTTGAGGGAATTTGGCTGGGGGGGCGGGGGGAGGTACAAATAGGTTCTGCGTGGTGACGGTTTCATTGCTTACTGATCACTTAGCCTCACAGCCAATGTTAAATGTTAAATATGAGTCATTAAGAGCAGCTATCATTGAGCTAAGTGCTCTGCGGTATACATTGTTAGCGTGTGAATTCCATGGGTTTAGACACTGTTTCCCTAGAGGAGCCTGAATCCCATCATTGCCATGTCTCTCTTCTTGGGAAGATTTGCAGACATCGGGTGAACTCCGTAACCAGATCTCCCTGTGCTCACTGAGCGGTAGTAGTTACATTTTTGTGGGGTAGCGAGAGATAATCTGTGAGCATGCAGGTTAATTATGTTTTTTCCCTGCTGCATTCTAGAATAACACCAGTGTTTTAATAACTGCAACCTTTCTATGCGAGAGGTCCTTTGAGACGCAAAACTGGCAATAGTAAAATAACAATAATATTCTTTTCAGTGGTAATGGTGGAGATAATTGTACGGTGAAGAGGTGCCATGAAAAGGTGGCCCGGGCACCACTGTGACCTGGCCCATTGCTGTGTCATCCTCACGCTTTCTATTTTAGCATTAATAACATGCCTTTATTTTGTTCCCCTTCTTTATGATAATCTGGAAGTCTTAAGTGCCTCAACCAAGCCTAATGGATTGTTGAGAAGCCACAATAATGACATTTTATTCTATTATTATAATTTGTTTTCAGGAGGCATATTTTTAATTATTTGCATGAATAATGTCATTATGTATTCATGCCAATACAATTCTGATAATTAATTTACATGATGGAAATTTCTTAGTGATTTTGATGTCAGTGTTAATAGCAACATCTGATAGTTGATCTGGGGATGTTGACATAAATTTAACTTTTAATATATTATTGCCAACACCACCGGCAGTATAAAATTACTTTGCAAGAAAAGAAAAAATCCATCGGGGAAGAATTTCAATGAAAAAGAAAGTGAACCTTCCCTAGGGTTTATGAGTCCAGAACAAAATATATGCACTCAGATGTGACAAATGACTTACTTGGACACAGACTGGGGAAAATGAACCTGTCGAAACGGGTAGCTTCCTATAAAGAAAGCTTGCTGTGAAAATACTGTACATGCTGGAAGAAGTGGCTCTTACAGGCACTTTTTTTGTTAGTTTGTTTTCATAATTTTTTCTTATAAAATCTTTCAAAACTTTTGAACTCTTTGTGTGCTTCTTTTGTATTTTGCCTTTGTTAATTTGCATTTTACTTGTAAGATTTAACAGGGGAAGTGACAGGCCATTGTTATTTTACAGAACAAAAAACATTGTGCATGTCCAGGAAAAGCTCTATTTTCATGTTTCAGTCAGTTAAATGACTGAGGTGCTAAATCCATTATGGAAGAGTGGACCGTGTTAATGAGGTGATCTCAGGTGATCCTCAGGTAACTGCAGAAAATATGCTCTTCAGTTTCCACTGTGGGAGGGAAGTACAATCCCAGAATGTTCATTGTATTGTTGGGAGTTGTAAACAGCAAATGGTACGAAAACAATGAATCATGGATCACTACATCAAAAACTAATGATGTTTTGTATGGTGACTAACTTAACATAATAAAAAAAATAAAATAAACAAAACAGCAAACGGAACCCCTCCTACTCAGATATATATATTCATAAATATGCATATAAAAACACATACATACACATATACATATATGTGTGTATGTGTATGTGTGTATGTATTTCTGGTTTAAAAATATTGGAATTTGGGGGCACCTGGGTGGCTCAGTCAGTTAAGTGTCCAGTTCTTGGTTTTGGCTCGGTCATGATCTCAAGGTCGTGAGATCGAGCCCTGCACTGGGCTCCATGCTCAGCACAGAATCTGCTAGAGCTTCTCTCTCTCCTTCTCCCTTTGCCCCTCCCCCTTCAATAAATAAATCTAATAAAAGTATTGGAATTTTATAGGTCTGCTATTTTTTAGGAGGAAAACGCCCCAAAATCCTGACTGACCAGATCTGTGCTTGGCTAATGTAGCTGTTTTTCCAGGCTTCCCCTCACCTACAAAGAAAGGCACCATCCTCCCTAATGTGGCATTTGCACCACAGGACATGTTCAAGACCATGTAATGGGTGATGTTCCACTGTCTTCTATTCATTCAAAGTCATTACCGTGGCTCTTAGGTTTTTATAGAAATTAGTTTGCAAAATACTCACACTCTTGAATAAGGTGAGCATGGGAAAACAATGAAAAAATTCAAGGCCGGTTATAATTTTGATTTGCTTTTGGCTTTTGAGATGCTGTATTACAGTGACTGGAGCAGATGGGAAAAACCATCGTGCTGCATTCTGTTCATCAGGTTAGTTATTTCAGGTTATCGTGATTGAGAAAAAGGAGGAAGGGCAGGACTCCAGTGACAGTTAAGATGTTTTTGTCTGCCCAAACTTTTTCCACGTCCTTGCCATCAACAACAGCGACAGTGTCCCTCATTAGCTCTGAACTGACTGGTCTCAGCTCTGTGCGTGAAAAGAGGTTTTGGAGGGCAGCAATTAGTACGGGGCAGATACGAAATGCAACCTATTCTGGGTCTCTCCTCGGTGCGTACAGCCTCGCTGCTTCTCAGGAGCAGAAAGCGTTCATCCCCACCATCTTCACCTCTTTATCTCCCATTTTCTCTTCTAGTAAAAAAAGGAAGGATGGAAGCAAAGTTGGAACACATGGAAGTAGGATGAGCTAATTCAGTGTTGCCTGTACTACTGAGCAGGTTCTCTAAACTTGATTTTAATGAATATTTTGAGAGTGCTCATTTTGATTGGTTGGTTGAAAAAACTTCACCACCACTGAGAATTGAAATATGATTTTGAATGTTTCTGAACAAAAACTATGCACTATGTGATTTGTCAGAATTCACAAGAAAGTGTGAAGTCACTTCTTATGGGCTTTGTTGTGATCAATTGATCCTGATGATTTAAAATATATTTCTCTGGGTGTTGCACACGATATAATTCAAGGAAAAAATTTGTAATTGACATTTAATAACTCTTCAACCTTGTCATTCTATATTTTCATTCCTTCACTTTATTGGTTTCTAATTGCCTTGAAAATATATTATGCTTATGACTATAGTATGCAGTTCTTCATGGCATAAGAACTCAGAAATATGCTTTGACTAAGTTATGAATCACATATTACAAGTAACAGTGGACATTTTTGTTTTGGATTTTCCCAAATATGCTATTTGCAATTGTTTACATATATTAGAATCCCTTGCATTTAAATAGCTCATTATGTAAATATTTAGGAAATAGGTGGATATTTATTTTCATGGAAACTTCCACTCAGTCACTGAAGTTAAGATGATACCTTAATGTTGACGGTTATATTGTATGTTCAGTAAAGAATACATAAATATAAAGTTGAAATATTTTGAAAGTAAAAAAAATAACGTTCATATTTTGAAAATATATAATTAGCAGAACCCACTGGACCAGAAGAATTGCAGTGATAGATCCCTAGGTAACCAGCTTTGGCTTTCCCTGTCTTCTGGCTAGGAAAGCTCCCATTTTCCATCTGGCAGAGGAACTTTTGGCAGCAGAAGAGTTAATTGCTGTGTTTATGGACTATGCAATGTGTTTGTGTCTCAGGGCATTTTAGTGCATTTAGTGCATTGAGGATTGATCTACTTGAGCTCCCAAAGGCCAGCAACAGCCCTGGTGGATGGAGGCCAATGGCTTGGTTTGCAGATGGCTACTAATCCTACACTTCAGCAAGTGAGGTTTATCACACTCACTCTTTGAGAATTACCTAACTTTGTGTTGGATTTACTTCCATACTCATGCTGGCTGCAGAATGACATCAGCTTTGGGAAGTCCAGCCACTGACCCAGGATCAGATAGGGGCTGGACAAGTGGTAGATCAAGAATTGCTGTGGGGAGATGAAACGGTCATGTGTCAATTGTTAGAGTTAGATCCAGGAAGCTGGAGTTCTTGTCCAGTAATTAGCTCTGTAAGCTCACAACTCAGAGCCCTGGTTCTCTAATCAATAGAAAAAGGGGAGTAATAGAGGCCTCCTGAGTTCCTTTGCATTCTAATATTCTCTGATTTTAAATCTTTTGGATAAATGGTAATTATACCAAAAAAAAAAAAAAAAAAAAACCACAGGGAGTGGTAGAAATGGAAACACCCATTCCATGTCAACTCTAGAAAAGATATATTGAAAAAAGCATGGAACAGACAGCGAGGGACAGGATAAGGGCATCAGTGTGCAGAGAAGAGGGGCATTTTGCTCTGGGGATTCAAAAACATTAATAGTTTATCAGAAAGGTAAACAATTTGAGTGAGATGACCTATGTCAAGCGCCCACATTGCAAATGCTCCAAAATGGTAGCTCTGATTACCATTACTATCATGGAGAAGATGTGAAGATGTGGCAAGTGTTCTCCTTCACATACACACACTTTCCCCCAGTCTGGCTTCTCAGATAGATGTTCCTGTTAATAATTGTTATCTTCTGCAGAAAACTTTCATGTCTTATTAAACAGATGTATTTGATATTTATGTTTAATAAAAAACATTTAATTTTGTTTTAACTCTCCCGTGCCCTTGGTGAGCATATTTTAGTTGCCCTAAAACATAAACATAGTCGAGGGGCACTTGGTGATGCAGTCAGTAAAGCATCTGCCTCTTGGTTCCAGCTCAGGTCATGATCTCAGGATAGTGAGATTGAGCCCCATGAGCCCCGTGTCAGGGTTCACGCTCAGTGTGGAGTCTGCTTGGGATTCTCTCCCTTTCCTTCTCCCTCCCCCTTTCCACTTCTCCTGCTAGTTCTCTCTCTCTCTCTCTGTCTCTAAAATACATAAATAAAATCTTTAAAAAATATTAAACATAGTGGAGAGCAATCAACTTGAATCACCCTAACAATCTCTGGCATCTTGCTTTTGTACCCACATCATGCAAGTGTCAGGAGACAGACTGCTCTGAACTCCAGCTGGGAAGTAGGTAGGAGCTGGTCCTCAAAGGATATGGACAACGTATAACTACTAGCACAGAATAACAGGATGAGAAGACTTTTCAGGCCCAAGGAAATAGAAAGTGAACATTAATTTTTGATTGGGGTTTGGATGACTTTGGAAAACCAGCCAAATCTCCAACCCTTATTAGTTAGGTGTAAACTGGTGAAAGGTTAGGATTGAATGTGTGAAAAGGCAGTGTGGAAATGACGCACAAGGAAAGTACTAGAATCCTTCTCTCCAGTATCCCCACTTCACCAACTAACTAAAGTACTACATCTTCAAATGCAAAGATTCCATTTTTTTTAATTGTGCAAAAATTTGAAAATGTCCCTTAGTTATTGCGTCCTGCCTTGGTCCTCTCCGGGTCCATCGCTGAGTCCTTCTTGCCTCTCTGGGTCCATCACTGAATACTTCTTGGGAGTATGGTCCATATTAACCCTTTGTCGTCTTGCTTTTGCATTCATTTCATTGAAAGTGTCTCTCAAAACCCTTGTGACTTCCTATCTACCATATCGTGTCTTTTCCCTAGACCTCACCTTCTTCTACTACTACGTTGTATTCAATGTGTGGGACCACTTCCTTCCTAGATATCTCTTTACTCTTAGTGTCTCAACACCCTACAGTCCTACTTTTCTATCTTCACTGACTAAAACCCACTCTCCTTTACTGGTTCTTCTTCCTCTCCATGCCTCTAAAATGTAGGGACCCACTCCCCTGAGTTTCTTGTCTCCTTGCTCTGTCATGTACTTATTTCTTTGGTGATCTCAGCCAATTCCTGTAACTCCAGCTCCCCCCAACTCTATAGAGACTACTCCTGTATTTGTCTCTCTAGCTTTGCTCTTGCTACTAAACTCCAAATCTGTATTTTCAGCTTTCTACAGGATATGATATGTATTACTATCTCGTATCAAACTCTAAGGTGGCAGTGGAAATGGAATTTGAGGAGAAGTTTGATGAACATTCTAGCAAAACAATGTTCAGAATTTTGTAAGTGGCTGGACATGCAAGATGGGGAAGAGAAACTGCCAGAGATAACCTTGTGTGTGGAGTCTGAGCTCTGGGTGCAACCTTCGGAGACTTTGTCTCTGGGCCTGTCCTCTCTTCTATGAATGATGTCTTTCTGGAAGATCTGATTCATCCCTTGAGTCCAGCCTCTATGCAGATGACCAGCAGAGCTCTCTTTTGACCTGACTTTTGTTTGAGTTCTAGCTCTATAGAAAGAGATCCCCCTGGACATCTATGCTATCCTCTCGTGACACTTTAAATTTAATACATCCAAAATGGGGTGCATTATGTTCCTCTCCAAATTTAATTTCTTCTTAATACTTAAGATTGTGGCTTCAAAATAATCATAACTTCCCAGGTTTGAAACCTGAAATTCATCTTTTCTTCTTTTTCACATTCCCTTGCTTATTTCCATGGGAGAGGTAGACATCCCTACTTTATTAGCGTTGTGCTTGACCAGGGAACTTATTTAGCCAATGGGAGGTTAACAGGTCTGACACAATAGAGGCTTGAAATGGGTTTACACAAACTGTGCTTGGGCTCTTACGTGTCTGTCCTCTGCATCTGCCCTTGCCCGGGAAGACTGGCATGAGCTAGCCCACTGGTCCTAGGGTATAAGCTATCTGGAAGCCCAGATCAGCTGACTCCCAGCCAACCTGCAGATCTGTGACCCAAACAAAAACTTACTGTTGTGTGCTGCTGTTAATTTTGTGGTTGTTTGTTACACAGCATCATTGTGACCACATTGCCTGGCACACCTCTGCTTCTCTTCTAATAGTCCGTGCTGGTAACCTGTCTTCTCTCTGCCTGAAGCCCAACCTCTCCTTCACACTTTGCAGACTACCGTTCTGAAAGCACATCTGTAGTCCTAGCCGTCTCTTGTTCAACAGCCGTCAGAGGCTCCCTATTACTTAGCATGTGATCCACCTCCACGGCTGGTCGGGGAGTGTCCTCCGTGATGTGGCTCGTCCTCCATCTCAGGGTTTAGTTCGCTCTGTTTTCTACCTGTGTGCTAGAACCCAGTGCTGGCAGGCCGCAGTATACCGCAGCTTCCGCTTCCATCTGTCTTTCCTTACATGGCTTCCTTGGCTTGGGTTGTCTGCCCACATTGTTGGTCACATTTTGAAATCTTAAGTTTCCTTTCAAGGTAAATCACTGATGCCATCTCTCCATAAGTCTTTTCACCGCCAAGTGCGTTGTGATTTTTTCCTCTTCCCAACACCATTCAATCTTTCTCTTTTATTTACGACCCTCACTTTTTTTGTATTCGTGTCTTCCTGTTTCTCCAACGGTGCCACTCACCGTCCCCAAGCATCCTTATAAGCTTGGTTGTAAGCTCTTTGTTTTTTTGTTTGTTTGTTTGTTTGTTTCTGTCTTGTTTTGTTTTTGTCTTTTCTGTGGTTTGGAAATCAGTGCATTACAAAGTAGAGTCTTGATTTTTATTTGAATTGGGTTGAAAAACAATAAATTATATTTCCCCCAATACCTAAAAACATCACTTGCAGTACTAGAATGGAATTTTAATTTGTTCAATTTTAATTGTTTTGTATTGTAGGGAAGAGAGTGAGCGGTTCTCTGTCTGGGGTACTTCACCTCAGCAGGCAGCTGGGCACTTGCCAAAGGGCTGTAGAAAGCATCAGGGATCCTCAGAGTTGGGCAGAGAGAATGCCAGGCTTTGGTAGGTGCAGAAAAGCAAGTCTTTGTCCCCTCTGTCATGTCTCTCTGGGATCCGAGCTGCCAAGACTCATGTGGACCAATGCTTAACGCAGGGATGGGGACACCAGTTTTTATAATGAGAAATTATCTCCTGATCAAATTGGATTCCTTAGAAATCTGCGTCCATTTGTTTGATCAATCGTTTTTCATTTATTGCTATTTTGCCACTTTCAGTCTAGGGGTAAAGAGGCATTGTGTTTTTAATCCAAATATTGTGAGATACCAGAAATTCCACAACTCTAAGCTCAGGATATATTTTAACAAGGGAATATGCCAGACCTTCCCATATTCACTGGGACTTCTGAAGGGGAAAGTTTCATCCAGAACCAGGGGTCATGGGTACGTAACTAAGGGTCCCACCAAAGGTAGTGGTTATAATAGCCACGATTCAACCACTTATCCCTAGAAAACGTAAACCATTCTTTCCATCTTCCCAAAACTGGGAAATATCTCTTGTATAATTTGGTGAAGTCATTCAGGTTGTTAGGATTGTCTGGAACATTGTTTCTGGATTAGTTATGTCAGTTGGTCAGTGACCTTTCTTTCTTACCAGTAATTAACCAAACTTCTTATCAGACATATTATTTAGCTACACGACTTCAAACTTTCACCATGCTTTAGGAAATTGGCTGAGTCTCAGAAAATGGGAGCAAATGATTCACTTTCTGTGAGAGGAAATTGAGGTCAGTCTGGCATCAGGGTGATTGAGATCCTTGACTCTAACATAGCCACAGACCCCGCCTCCTCACCTGACTCAGCATGGCTGATGAAGAGTCATCCTGATCCCGGATCCGAGTTTCTTCTTCACGGGAGGTTCATTACATGCAATGCCTGATTCAGACACAGACATTCTGAAAATCCAGAGGGCTAACCCAATTACTGTGGCTTATTCTTCTACTCCCTGGAAAAAGACAGGTTTGTAAATGAGCAGTTTCATAACTGTTCACTGGTTATTCTGCCCACCATGTCAGTTTTGATTATTGTGTAAAAAATAAAAATGCCTGCTTCTGTTCTGTAGACCCACCAGCCATGCTCAATAGCAGGAAACTGTCAAGTGGCTGGATATGCGTGTTTCTAGATAGAAATGTTTAAATAAATTGTGTCTTTTTGTAATATATTGTGACTTTAAGTCACTCTCCTTTAAAATATATATATTTATGCATATACGTACATATATATCCTTATACACACATGCGCACCCATCACACACTTGGGGATGCATAAATACATCACTTTATATTTTTATCACTATTACTTGTAAATAGGAAATGAAGTTACAATCCTTGAAATTGTAATGGCGAGCACACAAAGACACAGTTGCTGGCACAGAATTCAATTAACAGATAGCAATCACCCCTGGGTGACTGTGTGAGGTAGAAATATACAGGCATGCTAATAAGTAATATCTTAAAGCCACAACGTTTATCAGCCAGCAGCCAGACATGGGCACAAGTGTGGGCAGACAGCGTTGCTCTAGGATATTTAATACAAACCAGCTCTCTCCGTTTAAGGATTTGTGTTTAATCATTCAGCAACATTTTAAAACATCCCGGCTGGCAAGCTTTTCAAATGGCACTGCTTCGGTCAGAAAATGCAAGGGCTTATTTTGCTCCCCATGGTTGAGAGGGATAGGAGGGGTGGGAAAAAGGAGTTTAGGAATAATCAATCTGCATTTGTATTTTTAAATGTTTTTTTCCTTGTCATTTTCTGATCTTTGAGCTACTTCAGTGTGCATCTGCTGGGTGAATCATAGCTTTAACTAAGGAAACACGCAGAAGGCACTCATTAATACGGAATAGCCAGATGACTGACTCCCTGTAAAATAGCATTTTCCCTAGCAGCAGCTTAGTACAGCTTATAGTTATATTGTTCTTGAATTTTAGTGAAAGAGGAACACAGGGGTGCTCAGAAACTAGAGGCTGTTTTATTTTTTCATGCACATAGGGGTATTTCTATAGTAGGTTAAAGAAATTCTTTAAGTGCCTTTCAAAATATTTTGTACTGTGTATAAGCAAAAGAGCAAAGAAAGGTTATGATAAGGTGGGGCATGGTGTAGCTTTTCCGAAGGAGAATGTGAGTTTATCAAAAGAATGTGACCCCTAGTAATTGACAAAAAGAAACATTGTCTTACATTGAAATAAAGTGGAAGCCATGTTTATGATTGCCAAGATTAAAATCCTCATCACCCAGAAATGGTTCAAGAACAGCGAGTCTACTGGCATCTGGGTCATGTGATTTGCCTGAAGGTGTTATGTCGTATTTGTTACAAGCAGATGCCTGGGGGAATCTGGCTGCTTAGCAGATGGCTTTGCTGGGAGAGCATCTTCTACATTTGGTTCTTTGAATCAATCAGACCTTCTGTAAAGCTCTTCGTTCTTCAAAGCAGAGAGGTAAAGGGGGAGAGAAAAGATGAGAATAAAGGGAATAGCTCCACTGTAGGTACAACTAACAGAAGTATGAGTAGATTCTACTTTAATTGTATTTTTCAAGTACTTAGGTTAGTACTTACTATTTCTCCTCTAAGGTTCAAGTTTTTACTTTTTCAAAGTGAAAAAAGAAAGAAAAAACAAGCAGAGGTTATTGTAGAGTTCAGGCATTTCATACTTTTTAAGCATGTGGGTTTTTAAGAGATACGATGACAGCACTATTAATTTTAAGACTGAAAAATTGTTTGCAATTTTCACCCTTTGCTGACCAAGAGCCACATTCTGAGAGTCAGGGCTCTGTGGCATCCAGTGGCTCCTTCCTTGCTGCAAGACCCTCATTGTTGTCCTGAGATGTTTTCCTGTCTACAAAGTAACCTCGAAATTATGCCTGAGAAAGAATCTTCTCTGAAGGTCATCTCCACAGGGAGACCATCGATTCAGTGCCAACATCTTATCCCGATTTCTGTGATTTTCTCTTCTGTCAAGTAAATATGGTTTCATGAACCCAGAATTCACTTCACTGTTGTCTGGAAGGATCCACTGTAGCCAAATTGGGAGACAGTGGATTATATTTAATCCAAAATGATAACAGATCTCTTGAACTTGCCATTTATAATTTAACACAGGATAATGATGTCAGTAGAGTGAAAAATTCAACTGGTGAACTTGGGTGTTTGTGTATGAAATGAGTATTTAGAAATTTCATGGACTATGAACAAGAGTCCCTGTAGATTCTTTTCCATTTCCTTAGGGCTCACAAGTTTTGATTATATCAAGGAGTGCACATTTCCCACAAGTGTTGTTGCAATGGAGAATTTACAAACTCCTATGATCCTTAAAAGACAACAGCTGAAGTGGCCTCTAAGTACTTACAAATGATGGGTTAGGTTAGAGAAAATGCATAATATCAAAAAAAAAAAACCAGAAGTGATTATTTTTCTTATCAAAGACTTGGTCTCTGTTTTAGGGGAAACAATATATTCAGATTTAATATTGCACATAGTTGTGTAGCCATTTTTAAAAAAGTTTTATTTATTTATTTTTTTAGTAATCTGTACACCCAATGCAGGGCTCGAGCCCATGACACCAAGATCAGGAGTCACATACTCTTCCACCTGAGCCAGCCAGGACCACCTGGTTGTATAGCCTTAATATTAAAAATTATCATCAAAGATGTCTCCTGGGAGTGTTAGGAAATTTTAAGCATAATTTTGTCTGTCTCTATTTGTGCTTGGCTTGAACTGTTAACATGCAGCTATAAATGGATTAGCTCTAGGAGAATGAATTATAGTTTACTGCACGCACACACACACACACACACACACACACACACCTGCACACATGAAATACTGTAGTTGGTCAGATCAACAATCCGTGCAGCCCATTATTCAACCTAGAGGGTGGTACCAACATTCTTTTAAATATAAAAAATATAGTTGACTAGTATGACATTACCTCAAATTTTTCAAGATTAATTACTATTGTTTATTCCAAAATATCTCAATGGTTACAATAATAGGATTTGTGGGGAATATAGAAAAAAAGCAGATGTGGCCCCGAACTCAAGGAGTTTATAATCTAGCTGAAGTCATAGAATGGACATCCACGGGATAACATCAACCAGTTCGAGATGATGTGTAATTGAGCGGTAACCTATATGCACAGATCTCTCAGTCCTGTGGGGACTCAAAACCAGGAGCTGGAAGAGGAGTGGGACTGGCCAAGCCAAATGAGCCACATAGACTCTAGGTACTCATCACACCCACTCCTTCACTAGAAATTTATATTGTGCATTTATGCAAGTTTTTCCTGACCTTTAAAAAACCATTTCAAAATTTCTCATTCTTCAGCTATAGGTTGGTAAAAGCAGTGTTTAATTTGACCTAAGTTGTCCTTTCAAGTTTCAAAGAGTGTCCACTAATTCTATTATGTTAGAACAGAGATTATTGGATGGATGAATGACTTACCTCATCCATGTATTTCAGGATTTTCTAGACTTCAAACATCTCCTCATGTTCTTAATGAGTCTAGGTGGAGTGAAAGCCAGTACAATTGTCCAAGTGAGGGAGCTTCTACACCAGACTTCGTACTGGGAGACTTCCCAGTGGGCTTTGTCTGTGGCATTATTTTGCCTGAGCTCCAGGGTTGGGCTGGAGAGGAAGAAGGGGTGCTCTCCAGCCAAGGGTAGCTCCGGGAGCTTTGGGAAGGTGGGGTGGGTGTGCATCGAGAAGGAAAAGAGGGGCTTGCGGCATGAGCAGAACAGCAACAGCACCAGTGTTGGGGTCCGTGGAGGAAACGGATGGGGTTGCAGAGACAAGCGAACACCACAGGAACAACAGCGGGACTGGGGGGAGGAATACAGCCAAGTGCAGGCAAACTGTGTGAAAGTGAATTTCAAAGACCTTGGTCACTGAGGGGATGAGTGAGCAGAGGAGTTCCGGGCTGGTGTGCTTAGGGAAGCCGAAGACAGAGAAGACACAGACAACGCCACGGGGATTGAGGATCCAGTCAGTACAAGGTCACCAGGGATTTTCGAGATGGTCTTTTCAGTGAAGTGTTGAGGAGTAAGCAAGCAGGTGCTAGGACAGTCGGGGGTGGAGGGAATTTTCTACCACTTTTCCAAAACATTCAGCCTTGAAAGAAAAAAGAAAAGGGGAGTAGCAGGATCCAAAGAAGTTTATCTCTTCTCTGTCCCCAGTAGAATTAGTCCTATCTGTGGGCAGAGAGAAGTAGCACGGACAGAGCGCACAGTGAAGATGAAGTAGCACATACAACTAATGGAGGAAGGACCCAGGGTAATGGCTGGGCTGGGAGTTGAGCCATGGCCTGGGGGAGTAGCGCCTTTGCTCAGGGTCAGCCCCCACACTCATGATAACTGGGGGCTTGTCGTTTAGCCTGTCTGAGGCCCTGTTTCCTGGTCTGTGCTTCAGGGTTAGAACAAAATACAAAAGCGTATGCAATATGCTTAGCACAGTCTGACTAGCGAGCACATAGTGAAAATCTTCAGGTAAAAATCTTCACAGGACTGAGGGAGGGCAGGAGTCTAGGGGTGCCCTAGCGTGTGGTACCCATGAACAGACAGACAGACAGCTGGGAACCCAGAATGCATTCTGAGGCAAGTACAAATCCACGTGGGCCGGGCTGGGGGAGAAGGAGACACAGGGGTTCCATCAGAGAGCACGCGGGGGAGGTGAGGATGGGGAGAGTCTTCCTTTCAGAGGGCACCTGAGGTTTGCCCCACAGGTGAGGAGGAAGCTGTTCCAGGTGAACAGTCTGAGCAGAGGCATAGGGCGGGCACAAGGAACTCCTGACCCACTACCACCCCCAGCTGCTCAGCCGGTTCCATTGGTGTTGGGTGTGAACACTCTGAAATGCTGAAACAAGCATTAGTGCAGAAAGACACACTCATCACAGGACCAATAACATACAAACAACAAACAAAAAAGCCCAATTATTAGAGAAAAATTTCATAAGCGCTCATGCAGTCTTGCCGTCACTGGGAATGATGGCTTTCTGTGACAGGTGTTTGTGAGGAGAGCCAGACAGAGTGGGTGCCCATCAGTGGGCATGGGCTCTGTGCAGTTTTAACTTATGGCATCCTTTGTTCTCGGAGTCACCTCTGGTGGTCACGTGCTGGTGGCCTGGTAATTAAGTTGGACTCTCAAAAGAAACGGCCTCATGGGTTTCTTTGTTTTTAACATGGGCTGAAACTCTCCCCAGCAGAAAGTTCCCATTTCTTCCGTGTGTCACCAAAGTCAAATGCTCATCACAGAAAGTCAGTCAATTTTAAGTAAAAAGGAGCCCTTCTGCAGTTAAACCATAGATTCTATCACTTACGCTCCCTTTCCTTTGAACATATATGTTATGCTTGGGAAATGCCCTCTCAATATTTATGCTCAGAACAACTCCTTTACTGCACAGTGGAGAACATAGATTTCAGCTGTAACACTCTTGTTTCTCAGCCGTTGCTAGACATAAAAGCCAGGTTTCATCTACACCTCTTCTCCCAGATTAGTATTTACCCACTTGTATTTGGTAGTGGTGGTAAGAGGGCACAAGCCAGCCTTCTGACTGTCAAATAGTTTCCAGTCAATCATGTGGCAAAAAAACTGTTGCAAAAACCCAAGTCCAAAACAAAGCAAAGCAAAGCAAAGCAAAGCAAAGCAAAGCAAAGCAAAGCAAGGCGATGAGTGAGATGGCACGAGCACCGTGAGGCAAGGCACGTGTAGAGTCAGTCATTACCACCGCACTTAGGGTGGGAAGGTGGCGACTGGTGAAAACATCCTGTCTGGTCCTCGCCTTGGGCACATCAGTAACTTCCTCCACAGGGCAAACCCTTGCCACTCTTTCCTACCTAGCTCTGGTGCTGGTTCTTGGGTCAGACTTACTGGATTTCCCCAGAGGTCCAGGTGTCCCTCTCCTGTGCCCTGACAGCTATTTGCTCACATCTCCGAAAAGCACTCATCATATGGAACTGGCTGTGAGCTCGCCTGTCTCCATTATTGGACTCTCTATGTGAAGACAAGGGTTGTCACCGGTCCACGTAGTCACAATATTGACTATAAATAATCTGGAACAGTCGTATGTTAGTATAATAAATATGTTTTAGTCCTCATGTTATTGCCAGGTTATGCAATTGAATTCTTAAAAGTTTAAAACTCTTGTCTACAGCTAATGAGGGGGATGTCATCGTATATGTTATGTACCAGGTAACACATTTTTCCTAAAGCCAGATATTCTTGACTTTCATACCCAAGTCCTTCAGTTGGACCATTAGAAGTTTCTAGCTAAATTAGCTAGTAATCTTATCTCCAAAATGTCAGTTAAACATCAGCTAGACAGAGAACGAGTGGGTAGACATATTCACTGCCATCAAGCCAGGGTCCAGTCAAGAAACTTGCTCTTATGGCTTCACCATATATGGCGGGTTCCCCCATCCCCGGTGCTGTCTATGGGAGAGGGTGGAGCCCTGGAAAGCTTCTCCAGCCTAAGGTGGCCAAAGGCTGCCCCTGGCTCACTGAGTCTTGGAAAGGCAGTGAACACCCTGCTACTGCCCGAAGAGTAGAAACTCCCAGAAGCCATAATGCTCTCCCCACTACATGGGCCAAGAGGATAGATGCCGGAGTGAGGACTGTTTCCTGGGCAGTCGTGTGAACATTGATGAGGGGATCGCCTGCCTAATAAAGCTGCTGGGGAGGCAGAGATACCCCAGAACATCAGAATACTTGCAGAGAAGGTTCTGAGGTCCCTGCAAAATTGACCCTTGAAGACCAGCCCCCAGTAGTCTACTATCAGGTATGATTTCCAGATGAGAATGTTTTAGTGGAAAATTTAGGTGTAAGACTGATGGCTTGATCAATTGTGCTCCAATTTCCTAAAGTCCCATGGCCACTTTCTTCTCTGTGGAGCCCTTCAAATGGGTTCAGCTTGCCCCCATTAACTTCCCATCACACCTGGCTCAAGCCCAGTGAAGAGGGCAGAGTTGGTAGATACCAACACAGCCAATCATGCCTCAGACTCACTCGTGATCCCTCTGACAGCAGGGCCTTTGCAGTTCCTCGGGACTGAGGGGCATTGTTTGCGGCACCGGGGGTTGAACCCTGAGCCACACCTCATCCTTTCTCCAGCACTCACTGTGTAGAATCATCCTCACAGAGCACTCTTGGGCTCATCAGAAAATGCCAGTCTCCCCCCCCCCCACCTTTTTTTTACCCAGTCTGAATATCCAGCCCTCTGGCATGCAGTTATAAACTCACCCCTGAATAAAATACATCGACATTGAAATCTTCCCAACACATACATTCCTTATCAACCTCATGGTGGCTCCGAGTGGCACGTCTTCCCGTGGCCGTCCATCTCTGCCAATGTCATCCTCCTTGAACTGCAGGCATACACGAGGCTGGCTAGGGCTTCTGCCACGCCCGTTGGGCAGTGCTCAGCCATGCATTCATTACCTCTGGGCAACTGCCTCAAGCTGGGACTGCCCACTTTTTTGTCACGATTATGAAAATGTATGCAAAGCACACCTAGCATGGAGTGCAACCCGACACGTGACTCTTCCTCCCAGATTATAGACACACATTCTCGACATCCAGCATTTCGTTATTTATTTATACTCCATGTTGTTCCAAATGAATTGAAGGCACCGTCTTGGAACACGGACTGTAGGAGTAATGAGGGAGAGCGTCCTTTCCACATAGCTTTTCACAGAGCAGGATGACGAATTGATGACAAACATTTTTGTAATTGTGGGTTTTCATCTATTTCTGTCCTGTAGCTCACTCATCATTTTTCTCTTCTTGTTGCTTTCCCGAGGTTTTTATTCTTGTATCACAAGTCTCCAAAATAACAGCTAAGCTAACATTTTTTTTTTTTTCCTGTGCAAGGTGCTCCGGGGAGCACTTCACAAGCCTGATCTACTTTAAGCCTCCAAGCACCCCTGTGATATGGGTAGTGGGTTCTGGTGTATCCCTTGTAGGAATGTGAAACTGAAAATCAGAGGGGTTAATGCTCCGTCTTGCGGTCACACAGAGAGAAAGAACGGGATAGCAGGACTCGTCCTGCTGATCTTCTGTAACATGGCACATCATACTAGGGGTTAGTACCCGGCAGGTGAGGGACGTTTGGATGCAGCAGGCAAGAGTACCATGTTGGGGCCAGGATAACTCAAAACCATCTCAGTCAGGAGTCTCAGGACTCGATGAGGAGCTGAACAGAACAAATGCTCCACCACCTCTAGGAGGGTCCACAGTGAACCATGGTGCCAATTTCGTCCCATAGGCGCTCTTCAGGGAAGGTTGCAGACATCTTTATGGAGAACAGCCTGCTTCCAAAGCTTCAGGGGGGAGTTTATAAAAGCCACAAACTCAAGGGCCTGATGAGAAAGGCCTGTGGGCTCGCTGACCGAGGCAGGAGAAAGCCAGCACCTTGTTTCTCCACAACTTTGCTTGAAATGAGCAAGTGAAAATTTGGAGAGTTTAATGCCAGTTTACTAGGCTTTGTTAATATTGTTCATATGTCAAATACTCTGCCACGATTTTGGTGTTTAAGTAAAATTCCAAAATGTCTACCACTTTTCAAAGACCTTAATTAAATTGGACTTTCAAAAGCAATGGCCTTTTGTTGAATATTGCCGTTAGAGAAAAAGGATTTCTACAATTCGCTTTTATCCTGTGGGAAAGATGCTAAGGGTTCTTCATTGTTGAGCAAGTATAATTGAATAGACCCAGTTTTAGTTACTGTAACAATGCTATGTAACAGTTGCAATATCTGCTAACAATATGCAATATACAATAACCAGAATGTAATACCAAAGGGTATTGAGCCTCCAAATATCTTTGTTTTAGATACTGGGAGGCAGATTTTGTTATATTCTCTTGGTAAAATGATTTCAATGGCATAGTGGTTTATTGATCATCGAGGACTTCTGGGTTCACTTCCTGGTAACGTAGATGAAGTAAATTATTTCTTCTTAAAGTTCCTCGATTTTTTTGGATCATGACAGCTCATTCAGTCTTCCTAACTTTTTTGTTTGCTTTGCTTTGGGAGGAAAGGGTGCAGGCAGCCCATACTACTGTAATGATGTTACTGCTATTGAGTAATACAATATTTTGGGTCTCAAGGATCCATCATCTGGAAATAAAACTCAGTCTTTCAGTAGACAAAATGCATACTTACCTTCTCGGTTACTCTGCCAGTCAAAGCAGGAACTATGGTGATGACCCACAGCGCCACGCTTTGCATTTCCCGATAAAGTCACATTTCTGTGATTCACAGGATTTCTACCACAGATTGTGGTGGGGCTTATTCAGTAATGCTGGCGGGAAGATGAGAGGAAAGAAGAGTGAAAGAACACAGAACGAGGTGGTTTTGTTGATTACAGCTTTTATTCCCCGTGGAAAACGGGTCCGGCCTCACTCGGCCTTTTGTTTCAAATATATTCATGCCAGCTTCTCTTCTCGAAGCAGTGGTTGCCCTCTGCCAATTCTGTGGCTGGGAGTCTTTCCTTGGGAACATACTGTGGCTTCCCAGTTCCTGTGTTTGTGATATCACAGAGCTTGGCTCAGCAGAACCCTGAATGGTGTCTTTGTAACAGCCTGCGAGAGATTTAAGATGCTAAGAGGACCACATTACTAAAGAATGTCTTGAAAGAGAGGAAAATTAAATGACCAATAAAAAAGGAATCTTCACAAGTTCCTATTGTATCTTGTAAAAAAGAAGTACTGATGTATTTGGGTCTAGCTCCTCAAGGCCTGTGGGCAGTTGCCAGGCTGCAGGGCCGCCCCTCCTCTCGCCTGGGAGCCGGGCTGGAGTCTAAGTCCCAATTAATGAATCTGCTTCGAAGTTGAGGAAGAAGCAAGTAAACCACAGCTGTGAGTCTCAGGTCACTGGGGATTTCTGTTTCAAACCCAGCCAGTATGGAGTCTCTGAAATTATTTGATTTGGGAATGGGATAAAAAAATTGATAATACCTGATTTGTAGATTAGCCCTGGAGGGGGAAAATACTAATTTCACATATCATTCATCTTCCTTTTTATCTGGTCTCCTCAAACTGTAATGAAATTAACCGAGTCCAGCTTGAGAAAACCTCAAAGGAGTTTGCACATTGAACTGGCAAATTAATCTGTGAGCAGCCCACAGCTCAACATTTATTTGGTCAATATTCAGTGAATAATAAAGCTTGAAAGCACATTTTTTAATTTGTCCATTTATTCATTGAAATGTTTTCAATCAAGTCTACACCTTGAGATTTATTTCTCATTTCCAAAATCACGAATTTTCAACCTAATTGCAATTTTTTTTTTCCCTCTGACTAAAACCTGGACGACACAAGTAAATGTATTTACAAGTTAAACTTAGCAGACTGATTTGGAAGGAGAATTAGAGCAGGGCTCAGGGGATAAGAAATATGTTCAGTTCAGTGGAAGAGTTTATCATGGAATGTTCCCAAAGAGTTATGTAATTAATATAATGTGAGATGTTATACAATAAATAGAGATATACGCTATTAAGTTTATGCATGAAAATAAGATTTCAGAATCTGAAGATCACTACAAATTCCCTGCTCTTTGGGTGCATTATACACTGGGCATGATTATTGCATATTATGTCATCCCAACATTCTTATGAGGCCAATGGGTATTATCAATCCGTCAATTTATTCAATAAATGGTAAGGCCACATAGAGGGGCCAATAAATAATATTTACTGTGTGGAATTAGGAACCACTCCACTGGGCTCGAATCTTGTCTCTATCACTTACCGTCTGTGTGAACTTGGGCAAATTACTTAAACTCTTGGAGCCTCAATTTCTTATCTGTATGGTGAGGATGACGATAATAAATAAATGATAGGGTAATTGCCAGGTTTAAATGACTTCATATATGTAAATTGACAGGAATGGTACCTGGAACTTAGTCAGCATGACTTAAAGAATTGTAGGCAGAGGGAATGCTATGACCGAGCTGCCACCTCAGGGGCTCACATGATGGTCAGGGAGGCAGACGTGAAAACAATGAAAAATAATGGCATTACAAATTTCACAGCAGAAGTGCAAATGAAACACGGTTGGGAAAACTTTGTTCAGAAAGGTAAGTGAAGACTTGACAGAGGGGAGGAGAAAGCCAGCCTGTATGCAGAGGGAGCAGCAACCTGCTCAGCACGGGTGGTCATTGTTCAATAATATTTGATAAATAAGCAGTTGACGGAGTGACTGTGAACCCGTAAGCGAATGAATGAATGGGTGAATGCAATCACATCCAAGCATGCACTAGTCCAAGCCAGATTCTGGGAGAATTCCGGTGATTATGGATAAAGAAAACACATTTACCTCTGACCCATCCTCAGTCAGATGTGTAGAGCTGAGATATTAGACATAATTTCAACAGAAATTAAGCCTCCAAAAAAATCCAAGATCAAAGAGTCTATTGTTTGGACCAGATCTTTGCTCTCTGTACTAACTACATCATGCAGCCTCTCTGTAAATTTCTCTACCATCAATGCTTCCAACTGCAGAAAGAAGGTGCCATGGGTTAGCAAGGTTAAAAAATGAAAGGAACAAGAAAAAGCCAGGGCGGATGAAGGGCAAGATGTTCTTAAAATCTGAAGCGGAAGGACGCCTGCAAAGAGCCTTCCAGAGACAGGGAGTCTTCAGGAGACCATTTTCTGAAAAAACACTAATCATGAGTCATTCATAATGCCCTGCTTTTATGAGTAACGAGCAGATGTATCTTCTGTGTTCTGTTCTTAGAACTGTATCTTGGGATGACTTACATTCTGGGAAGGATAAAGGGGGCAAACCTGCCTCTCTGACCTTTAGGTTTTCATTCTAGTCAGTGCCCTTGTCTGAGAGCAGAGCCTCTGGATACCCTGGGGTATGCTTGGAGGAGCCCTTGGAGTTCTGCTGATTTATGAAATGCCTCCAGGGTGAGAGGAGGTGGGAGAGAGGATCCAGGACACTTGCTCACTCACACAGCGGGGCAGATCTATTGCACAATAGATCCTTCCTTCAGGCTCCTGGGTATTGTTTGGATGCTGCAAGAATTTCTGCTGACAGTTTTTCTTTTATTTTTTAATTGAAGTATAGTTGACACACAATGTTAAATGAGTTTCAGGTTCTGCTGAAAGTTTTCAATGCAAGAGTCAAGACTACCCTCTGGAGCGGGGGCTGCTCCTCTCCAGAGTGGTCTCCAGCCCAGCTACAACCTTCAAAGCAAGCAGAGAGGTCTAGCAGGGCTGCTCAGCTCACAGTGTGCCAACCAGAACGTTCTAGGTCAGACCAAAAGGATACGGCTTTCACCTCATATATATCACTAAAATCATGAAAAAGAAAAGACATTTTAACATTAAAAGGGGGGAGGGTGTTAATAAGAAAAAAAATAAGGTATTACCTTATGAATCTATTTGGCTTTACAAAAAACTCTCTGCTGTCATTATTTTCTGATTTCACCATGAACCAGTAAAAATTTTGGCAAGGATCAGTCGTGGTTCCCAAAACAGTTTTTGTGTCTGGTCTCAGGACCCAAAATTTAGATGCAAGAAGGATCTTGTGTTTCCTCAGCCTGTCAATGGTCACTATTCACAGCCAACAGCAACTATTCAGGACCGAAGGACTCCGTCGTCCCCCCCACTCCCCGTGGACAAATGAGTCTCTCTTCCTCCTTCTCCCATTTCCCTGGAAACACTTCTGTGTGTTCACATTACCGCTGAATCTTGGAAGAAGCTCGTCCTGCTCTCCTGCTGGCATGTTTGCTGGCCTTGCATCCCAGCTGAGGCGGTCCAAGTCACGGAGGGGGTCTGCAACAGCTCCCAGGACCCCCATCTGCAAATGCTAAGCCAGCGCTGAATCTCAGCTTCTTCCCACAGTGGTTCCCAAATGCCCAGTTGGCACAGAATCTCGGCAGCCAGTGCACCGGACCCTCCTCAGCAGGTTCGTGGCTGTGGGTTTGTGTTGCCATCTGCACGTGGCTTTGGAGTGTGACAGGAGCCCGCACTCAGAGATGGTCAGGCTCCCTGCTGTCGCCTTATGATAGCCATGGCAGTCAGGAAATGAAACCCCCTCTTTGTCTTGCTTACAGGCAATTACTTTTCCCTTAATTCTTTGTGATTTACTTTAATTGTATCCTTAACTTCTTCCTTAGTTCCCTAGTTTGAGGGATGTTGGCTTTCGGACAAAAGTGACATTGACAACGTGAAGTTACCTGTGGAGGCCAGGATCCCTGAAGGTCGCCTCCCACTGTGGGACGATTCGGTTCTGCATGTGGCCCTTGCTTGTGTTGGCGCAGCATGAGGTGACCGTGACTGAAAGAATGCCCCGGTAAGTGGCTTTGACCAGTGATGCTGTTCTGTGTGCTCTTTAGCTTCAGTGATACAATTAGGTGCTCCTTTGTTTGGTTTTTGAAGAGCCTATTCAAGAATATTCTTGAAATGTGTAAGTGGAGTCATTGAAATACGCTTATTTTTTAGCCTTTAATTCTTGGAGGCAGGCAGAGTGAGGAGACTACCAATGACTTAGTGGCTCAATAAATGTCAATGAGTGTCATGCATTATGTCAGGGCCTATTGACAGGATGGATGGATACTCCTATGGTCACCCTTGTCTGGGTAGAGGACAGCTGGTATTAAAAATGCTATCACAACCATGACAATGACCAGCCATGTCCATGGTCTCCACCAGGAAGCTTGGCTCACGTGGAGAAGAAGAAGGTGAATGCAGTTGGCCATAAGGAGAATGGCGGAAACTCTATCCTTGTAGGATATGTCTGGGCTCATGAAAAGAAAAACCATGTCTCCTACTTGTGTGATGTCTCTCAGGGCATTCTTTTATTTCTTCTTCTTTACCCAATAAGCATTTCCCAAGAGCTTACCACTTGTTGAGTCCTGGAGACACGAAGAGGAAAGACAGCAAACTTCAAGTCTAGTATAAAGACAAGAACATAGATGACATAATCTTGTAAGTACCTAATGAGCATGGAGGACACCAAGGGAGCGTAAAAGGGGGGGGCGGTCAATGAGGTTTGAATGACTAACATAAACTAGGAAGAATGTGTGTGTGTGGAAGGGAGACACAGCCCAGGAAGGACTGGTGTCAACATTTTTGGATCTTAGAATTTCTTTCTTTAAAACCTCATTTTGATGTCTTGTTATTCTAAGAATTGCTTGAAGTTAATGGATTCCTAGATTTGGAAAGAACATCAAGCATATCTAGTACCATGCTTAGGAACTAAAGCTAAAAGTACATACCACTCTGTCTCTGGACATTTTCTAAGAGAAAACACTATGATGTCCCTGTGTGACAATCCACTGACTTCTCCCCTGCAGCACAGGGAAGGTTGAGGGTAGGGCTACTTCAACAGAGATTGCCTGACCAAACTTGTCCAGTTTTGACTTTCACATCTGTTCTCTGAGAGGAAATGGGAACTGAATGATCCTCAGAGCTTCGGGATCAGCTGTACCGACTAATGAAGCTACAATAAGGAGCCTTCTCTCCTTCCCTCATGCCCTGATCCCACCTTCCACAATAAAGATGCTTTCCATAGGTTCCAGTCTGAAGTGTGTTCCAGTCATTGGCCTCCACATGTGTATTCTCGGTTTGCTTTTCTTCATCTTTTTATGTCATTTGTGGAATCTTGTTATCCGTGCATCACCTTCGTGCTCTGACACAGATCTAATGACCTCCTGAAGCCATAGTTCTCCCTGCAAGTCTCTCAGGTGATGGCTACTTCCCACGTGGTGCATACCTCAGGGCCTGGAGATGAAGGTCTTTGTACTTTCTCCTTCCAGACCACTGTTTGTCTCTCTTCCATAAAACAAACAAGAAGAACCAAGCAGAGGAGCCCACCAGGATGTTTGCAGCACACATCATTAGATTATCCCAAGTGCTACCTGTCCTTGTTGACATCATCCACCATTCTCCTGAGCCGAGTTCAGAGCCCACATCTCCCTCACACCCTTCGTCCCCACCCTCTTCCCCCACACCACCAAAGCACTGTTCATCATCCCTGGTGATTTTCACATCCAGGTAAAAGACCATCAAACACACTGCCCCTCAATTCCCTCACCTCCAATATAATTTTTCCTCCTCCCACTTCTGTCATCCATTTCTGGGACCATTTCTTGTACTTATTATTACCAGTAGCCACACTCTACAAAATCTTTAATTAAAGCATTTCTGACCCAAGTTTCTATCTTTCCGGCTCACTTACTCTGGTACTTCCACACCAATATGACTTCATCTAAACCGAGCCCTCTCATTCATGCATGCCACCCTTCCCAGCATTCATCCCACTTCCTCTCCTTCACCCTACCCACGCAGCTTAGGTGGCACGGTCCATCACTGTGGTGACTCCCCTGATACACTCTCAGTGCTCTTGCCGCTCCATCCCTAGTCAAAGCACCATTTTGGTTAAATCCAACTCTTAACTCTGTGCCCAGATGAGTTGAATGTGGCCTGGGAAAAATATCTAAAATTCTGCTGGTGCTGGGAAGATTGTGTCAGTACATGTCCCAGCTCGATTTACTCCTCTCCCCTCTTCTCCCCTCCTCTCCCCTCCCAGATGGCCACGCCACACCTGCCCTCTCTCCACTAGGGTCCGAGGCCCCCAACACCACACTCTCAGCTGAGGACCTTGTTTTCACTGAAAAAATGGAAGTGATGTATAGGGAAGTTGCTCATACTTTCATCACAAAGCTGTCCCCTTGTAATTATATGCTCAGAACTGGTTTTGTAATCCATACTTCCAATCCGACCAGTAATTCAGGCCAAAATTCCAGGAGCTATCATGCTTCTCCTCTTCTCCTCATGCTTCTCTTCTTCCTCTTACAGTCCACATTCATTCCAGAGATTCAGATCAGTAGTCAGATATGATTCTACCTTCAAATATACATTGACATCCATCCATCCCCACCATCTGCACTGTGCCCAATCCAAGCACTCTCCTGTCTCATGGAGCCATTGTCACTTACTGGACTGATCAGAATTTGATCTGCCCACTATAAACCCAGTGGAAATGGAAGCTCACGCTTTCACATGGAATTCCAGAGACAAGAATCCTTCTGCCCTCCTGCTCTACCATCCTAGAGGTGCCCCATGGTCCAAGCTGCCGGCGTCATTCCTGCCTGCCGTCAAGGTCACATCACTGACCGCACCCAGCGGAACCAGGAAGGGCAAGCAGGATGCATGCCACATGCTCATTTCCCTGTCTAGCAAATCCACGACACCTTCTGTTTACACGCCATTAGCAGCTCCCACCTGAACGAGGGCGGGTGAACATAGTTGTCTAGGTGGTCACATTGCTGCCCAGAAGCAATACTGAGTTCTTTTACTGAGTAAGTCAAGGAGAAGAGGTGTGAGTAGGTATTAGCAGTGCTTGACATGGCTTTGTATTTTCTTGCGGCTTCTCTTCATGCACTTACCAATTCGTGCTCCATACAGCAGCCAGTGTGATATCTTTTTTTTTTAAGATTTTATTTATTTATTTAATTGACAGAGAGAGAGAGAGAGAGACCGCAAGAGCAGGAACACGAGCAGGGGGAGCGGGAGAGGGAGAAGCAGGCTTCCCGCGGAGCAGGGACCCTGATGCGGGGCTCGATCCCAGGACCCTGGGATCATGACCTGAGCCGAAGGCAGTCGCTTAACCAACTGAGCCACCCAGGCGCCCCAAGCCAGTGTGATATCTTAAATCACAAATGAGAACATGTTAGTCCCCTACTTACATACTACTAAGTTGCTTTCCAACAGTCCTCAACAAAAGGTCCCATGTCCTTTGTGGTTCTTTATGCTCTGGACCCTCTTCACTCCCTCTTTCCTAACCATAATGTTTCTAACACCTAGCAAACCCATGTGCACATTTGGTCTCTACCCTTGCTGATTTTTCTCCCACACATTTTCACATTTTCCTCTCGTTCTCTTCAGCCATGTTACTGCTAATTTCTTACTTCCTCCTAGGAGAGGATGACCCCACTCCTACCAGCCAGTAATCCCCACCCTCGCCTCCATTTTTTCATGACCCCACTGGGCAAAGGTGTCCTCATTTTATCTGAAGTTGTATGTTTCTCTTTGTTTACTCATTGTTGTTTGTCATCTGCACTAGCTCATTGGATCCATAAAGGCAGGGATCCCATCTGTCTCATTCACCATGATGGCCCCAGTTCCTACAACCGTGCCAGAGTACTGTAGGATCTAGAAAAAAAAAATGTTGAATGAAAGAATTAATTAATTCTAATATGAGGTGTTGGTTTTATTTATAAAATCTAAAAACTATGTTAAAAGAATATGTCTGTAATATGCCCTTGTTAATGTCCTCATTTTATATATTATATTATAACATTATAGAATGTTATAACATTCTACAATGTTATACACATAGCAATCGAAAATGTGCTAAACTTCAGCTCAGTTAATGTCTTTCCTTACAGAAGTGAGGTTTACAGCACTAACAGGTGGGAGGCTAACCATGAGTTTACTTGTACATATTGATTTTCTAGAAGGCATCAGAAACAATACAACTAGTAATCTGAAGTCTACTCTTGCTGAATGCATATCAGTTGAACACATTATGCATTTTAATTTTGAATTATGCATGCCATTTTATGTAGATGTCTAGCTAACTTTTGTATGTGATTTTTAACGATGCATTTTATATTTGTACAAAAGACTTCTTCAACTTTAAAAACAATTGAAATAAATCATATTATTTAATGCAAGTTATTTTTTAAAAAATAATTCAGTGGAGTAGGTAATCAGGAAGATCAAGCAAAATATAACACAAGCCAAAAAAAAAAAATTCTTCAACAAGAGGCATGCTCCTAAATTCCTTAGATTACTGAAATCTAAGAAATTGGATAGCCTGCAAGAATCTGAAAACGAATCCCCAGTCTGAGTCCCTAGTAAATTTATGTAAAATCATTGACCCTGATCCAAGTATAGACCTCTTTAACACAATCAATACAGGTGCAATCAGATAAGAACATTCTACTGTTTTATTAAAGTGCATCTAATTCAAAACTCAATAACCCTCACACATCCTTAATCAGGGAAGACATCCTGGGAGGTATTTACATGAGTGATCTTAAAGCGTTGGCTTCTGGCTTGTTAGCAAGACTTTCTACAAATAGATCTTTCAGGATCCTGTCTATTCTCTCCTTAGAAATTTTTTTCACCCGCTTTCCTATTTGTGACTGTTGTAAATATGTGGAAGTTGTCCTCCTGTCTCCCCCGAAAACGGAAAAGAATTCTCTGGGGTGGACACTGAAAAGCTGATCTCTATTCCCGGGGAGCTGGAGAGGCCCAGGGGAGGGTGTGCGGGCGCGTGTCTGGAGCTGCTAATAACTTCCTCTCCCCGCTCCTGTTCTTCCAACAGCGGCGCCTTGGGAGAATTCGGGGAATTATGCAGCCGGGAGACAATTATCTTGTTTCCAGAAATAATTTGAATCGAAACAATACGTTCGGAACAAGGCAGAATGACCCCTAAGCGCAGGCTGGGGTGTCACTATTCATTTTGTGGGGGCGCGATCTTTGGGGTGATACACAGCACGCCCCGCTGCAATGTGTAAGGAATTGTAATTTGGGACAGTTACACGGAGTCTAGCTTATCTTTATTACATTAACTCGAAGTCTATTGAAAATGGAGGTCTAATCTTTCAGGGTAATATTTTTTAGTAAAGACTTCTCTCTGCTTGATCAGTCATTCACTAATTCCTCACGGAGGCCACCTGCGCTGGAGAGGGCCGGTGAGAGGTTCAAATCCAGCAAGGTCGGGAGCCGCTCATCCCCAAGCCTGGAGCCCACACCCTGTCTGGGTGGGTACTGCCCTCAGCAGCAGCTTTCCCTTTACAAATAAAGGGCTGCACATTCTGGTTGGAATGCCTCCACGGAGAGATTCCTTTGACCTTTTCCAGGGTAAAGACAAGTAATGTCAACATTTCCTCCCAAAGCACAGAGAACTCCTTTTTGGCAGTTTGTTTACCTGCCTGCTTCACTTTGAACACTCGTGCCCTGTATGCGCGCAGATGGGGAAGCCCATGGGAACCCAGCATTCGATCAGAATCATGCAGGGTGCTTGAGACCTTTTTTTCAGTGTCCACACAGTTTTATTCCACACATTCTCTTTCTGGGTTTTTATTTGAGCACCCCACCTCCCCAAGATGCTTACAGTATGCATAAGGATAGATCCCAAATCTTCATTAAGTTAGCAGTGTGGTTGAGGAGCAAGTGGAGAATTGATGATTAGATTAGAATTAACCAATCAATTGGCTCATATATTTATACATTTAGAGAGAGCCACCTATGACTGGAAGGTGCTAGAGGTTGCCCTAGAGGCAAAGAAAAACCTACTCCTCAGATACAGAGTTCAGTAGCAGGTAAGAAGAAATTATACAAAAACAAGATTTTACTTTGCGGCGGAAGAACAAAAGAAAGAGTATTATGTCATATAGGTACCTTGCACAACCCCAGGAGGGCACTATTCATATGTATTCCAATGTAACTGGCTTTGAAAATAGCACCCACTGGAGTTGCACAGTGAACAACCTGGGCAACTGTACGTGGTGGTCCAGAGAGGAGGAAAGATTCCTCTAGAGGAACACTGGAGAGGACCTCACATTGAAGGGAGGGAAGATGGTAGAACGAATAGGAATTGACCAGATGATAAAGAGGGAGGGAGGGATTCCTGACAGAGCCAGCATCATTATATGAGGGAAAGTTTAGAGCCTGGGATGATATCAGTATCAGTAGAGAGGCACTGTGGGGTTTGGGCCACTGTAGAAGAAGTTGCTTCCCCCAGTCCTGTTAAGACATACCCCACAATATTGCGGCATTACACTGATATCCCAGGAGGGGAAAGTTGCAACCATCCCAAAAGTGTTAGGGGGAGATAAAGTATTGCAACAAGATGAAGACACCGTAAGCACCAGTAAAGGGGTCATGCCTTCAGGAGGACCCGTTGTGATAAGCCGTTTGGGGCAGAGCAGGGGACTTCCAGGGTATACTGAAGTAGACCACAACACACACACACAGGCATGCATATGCACCCACGCACACACGCACCCACGCATGCGAACATGCATGCAAGCACCCACGCACAAGCACACACACGAGCACAGGGAGGGGAGGAGACATAGGCCTGGGGGCTGCCCCCAAAGAGGTGCAGCTGAGGGGCGGCAGAGGCCCATTAAAGCTGCCTTCTGCCTCTGCTGTGTCAGCTCTCTGTGAAGTCGCGTTGCTCACTCTTGGGGTGGGAGTGAGTGGCTCATCTCCATGGCAGGTAAGAAGATTTCCACAGCACATGGGGCATGGGAAGAACGAGGGACCAGTGGCATCCTTCTCTGGTCACGGCTGGGAGTGTCTGCTTCTCACATGGCTCTCCTCCGAACCCCCACCGTCTCCTTATTACGTAAATGCATAAAAATCTCTGCGTGTGGTACTATGTGGAGAAAGCAAGAAGGTGGGGGCGTACATCGCACATCACATGTGCTTTTGGAAGTAGTGAAGGTCTGGATGAAGTCAAGACCTGTAAAAGCGAGGGGCCCTGGGGCAAGGGGTCTGGGAAGAAGGGAAAAGCTCAAGGAAAGTTAGTCCTTATCCTTGATCGGGGATGGAGGAGAAGGACAGTGGAGAGGACAGCATCCTCTTCGGGCTTCTGGACAAGTAAATGGGGGAATGAGGATGTCAGAATGGAGTCAAGAATATTTACAGAAGAACAGGCTTGGGATATGCGATACAATGAGTGCAGATTTGGACATTTGGATTCTGAGATGAATGTGGGATTTGTTAGTGTCAATAAGATGGGAGAGGCATCTGCATTTAGAAATAGCAATAGTGATACTTTAAAAATGGCTGATATTTATACAAGTGTATTTGTTAACACCGTGGGTATGAATCAACTCATTTAATCCTCACAATAACCCCATATAGTGAAGTATTATTATCACTCCTATTTTACAGAAGAGGAAACTAAGGCAGAGATTTTAAATAACGTGTTTACAGTTCCACAGCTGAAAAGTGGTAGAGCATCTGGCACCAGAACTCCTGCTATTAATCATGACATTATAATGGAGGTTGAGCATGTGGGAGCAAAAGGGATTTCTGAGAGAAAGGAAGAGGAAAAGAAGCAGGAGGGAAAGGATGGGATTTTGCAGAATGCCCGTATTCCTGGTTCCTTGTGAAGCTTTGAAGGAAACGGATTCGCATCCAGGGGACTGGGAAGAAAGGGAGGGGCCTGGAGAAAATGGGAAAGGGGATTGGTGTGAATAAAAGGGGGAGGGCCTTGGGGGGAAGGCGGAGCCTAGTGGGAAAGAGGCGGGGCTTGGGGGAAAGGGAAGCGTGTGCGGAAGAAGGAAGTTGTGACAGAAGGAAGAGTATAGGTGTGTCTTTATCGGCCTGAGGTCCAGCCTTCCTCCTGTTCTGTTCCCCATGCCTCCTGCAAGTAAGGATTAGAAATGAGGTGACACTTGGTGCTGCATCTTACTGTCCCACCGGCTCCCGCAATCCCCACTCAGAGCGGCTGCCTGCCCCTGTTCAGGGTGTGCTAGGGAGTCAGCTTAGGTTCCGCTCGGCCCCGGAGAGCGGTGAGAACCAAGTGCAAGACAGCCAAGTTTCTCCCAGCCTGAACATGACTTTGCTGTGCTTTTTCCATTCATTATTGTACATTCACAGGCGACGTGCATGTTTCCATGGGGCGGAAAGTTGAAAAGACTTGATTCATTCTCAGGGCATTTGGAATCAAGTTTGAGAGTTTGGAATATTTGACTCCTAATGAACCATAGAAATATCGTTGAAGTATTCCTCCACACTGCTAATCATTAGGCTGAGGTGGACAAAACTATTACATGTTAAGATGTTTAAATTGTCTTTGTAAATTAAGATAAACACACCCAGAATTCACAGGAAGAGATACAGCACATTAAATGCCCAGAAATGCCAAGGACATAATAATTTTAGATTAAAGAACCTAGTGTCCAGCTCGGGTGCGGTTGGAATGTCCTCTGTAGGAGCCAGCGGGCCCCAGCTTCCCCTACACCGATCCGCCAAAGAATTTGTATTGGGTAAAACTTTGATACCAGGCCGTCTCTGATTATTCATCGGAGCCTTTTTAAAAATTGCAATTGATTTCTTAGAACTAGTAAAATAGGTTTATGACGATTGTGGCAAAAGTGATTTAATAACTTGTCTAATGAGCAAGTTTCCCTTCTCTGCAGGGAATGATTCCAGATTTTCTTTAGTCTTGCAGACATGGGTGAGCCTGGGTGGGGACCAAAAGTTGTTTGAAGAGCATATTGTCAGGGGGCTGACAGGGTTTACCTAGGGAAATGAGAAAGCGCAGGTGCACAGATTTAGCTCTGTCCTGGGGGGGAATGAAAATCTCTTTGTCATCAGTGCTGTAGCATCGAAGAAGGAAGGCATGTGTGTTTGCTATGAGCAGCGGCAGCGGGCTGAATTCTGGCAGTTTGTCATCCCAGGACTGGGTCTAAAAAAAAAAAAAAAATCAAATCCTCAGCTGAAGAAAACTAGACAAAATAATAGTAGCTAACATTTTTAGTAATCTCTACACCCAACGTGGGGCTCAAACTCACAACCCTGAGATCAAGAGTCACATGCTCTTCTGACTGAGCCCGCGGGGCGCGTCTGCAGTAGCTAATGATTCCCTTTCTCCTACACCAACCCTTTGAAGATTCTATAATTATCCATGAGCTAACTAAGTATCAGAAGGTAAAACAACGTCTCCCTGGTTCTCAAGACTGTAGTAGAATTATTTCAACACCTGTTCTGGCTTCTTGGGTGTGTGCTGTGCTGCTCTGCCCACCACCGCCCTGTCAGGCTGCAGGCGCTGTGAGCCTCACATAATCTCCCTGTTTACCAGACAGAACCCGACTGTCAACTCCACGGGTCACACCCTGTGTTGATTGGCCCCCTCTGATTCCAGCTTCCAGCTAAGAGCCTGTCCCATAATCAATAATCAATATTGGTTAAAGGAATGAATGAATCACTCAGTGTATGAATAATGAGTCAGTGAAAGAAGTGAGCCTTACTAAATCTTCTACTGGGTCAGCCTGGCAGAAAAACACGCTGGCGGAAGTGTGCGGGGTTTTGGGAAGTAGACATTTTGGAGAAGGACCTCTATTTACGAAAGATCCTGCACTTTAGCAAAGTATGCGGTTGCCTGTGTAGCCAACGAAGCAAGTACCTGTGAAGTAGTTGCTTCATGATGAGAAACCTTTCTTCTCCAGGGTCACCTTCATTGTGGGGAAACACTAAATTCCTAGCAACATTTCAATTGCGAGTGGGAAAGAAGGACAAATTAAGCAGAGTTCAGTAGTGCAGAAGCTTCATTACAAGGCAAGAAGAAGGATTAGGTCAGGGACTATTTAGTAATAAACAAATTGAATAGAAAAAGGTCACATGCTGGATGCTCAATAATGTTTTGTTTAAAAAATGTTTGTTGAGGGCGCCTGGGTGGCTCAGTTGTTAAGCGTCTGCCTTCGGCTCAGGTCATGATCTCAGGGTCCTGGGATCAAGCCCCACATCGGGCTTCCTGCTCAGCAGGAAGCCTGCTTCTCCCTCTCCCACTCCCCCTGCTTGTGTTCCCTCTCTCGCTGTCTCTCTCTCTGTCAAATAAATAAATAAAATCTTTAAAAAAAATAAAAATAAAAAAATAAAAAATAAAAAATGTTTGTTGAATTGTATTGGACATGCCTTATTGAAATAGCCTTGTATTTTACTTTAAGCTCTACGTTTTGGGGTGTTCTTATTGCCTATTTTTGAGTGCTGGTAAAACCAAAGCAGGTCTGAATTATTTCATTATCTTGTAGTTCCTGCCCATAAATTATCCTCTCCTACTTTGAAGTCCCTGAATGTGAAATTCCAGTTTCTAACTCATTATGATGGTGGTGATGTGCTGTTTACTGAGGCGAGCGGCTGTCTTTCCTCATGGCAGGACACCCCCATTTTTGGAGAGGTCAAACACCTGTGCTTAAGAGCATACATTTTGACAGTAAGCATCTCACTAAAATCCTGCACATCTGCAAAAGACTCACCGTGCTGCTTTCTGGGGAGGAGGTGAGGACAGAAGCTCATCACACGGTTTTCACCTCTGTGTGTGATGGAGCCCAGCCTACTCCTGGGAATGGCCTTGACTTAGACACTTCACGGCTCCACCTCCCTTGCCTCCAGGCCAGAGTAGAGAGGCAAGGTGTGGAGCCATCCAGAACGGGGCTGCTGACTGCTGCAGAAAGGAGGGGTTCCTGGCTCCAGGGAGGGAGTAAGAAGTCCATATCCATCTCACTTGGACATTGGAGTGGCCAGCGCATGTCAGGAGATGGTAGCAGGGTGCACAGAGAGCTCCTTCCCCTTTCTTGCAATTGAGGAAATACTCATTATAACTCTTTATCAAGTGGCTGTTAAACACAACGCACCAGGCAGGACCATATGGGGCAACAGGAGGGAAAAATGGGCACAGTACCCAAAAGAAGTAGAACTTTTTTTAAAAAGTGTATGAGGACCTTAGTTTGTACCTGACGGCTGACTATAGAAATACTTGCTATACCAGCAGGGTGCAGGGTGTGTTTAAATGATGTGCAATCACTAAACGTGTGCTCGTGGTCCAAGAGGAGCATGCATTTGATCCTGATGAAACCATGTAAGATTTGCTTTATTTAATTTCTATGAGGACTATTGCAAAGCAGATTTATAAAGTCATAACTTAGAGAATTTTCTTTTATTAGAGTAGTGTGAATCAAACATAAAGTCATGTCTTCAGATATCATTATGTTCTAGTGCTTTGTGATGTGTTAGTAAAATCAGACTGTAAGAATTTCCTGTACCAAAGTGCTCAGGGTAATACTATTTAGGGAAGTAAATGAACTAACATTTGTTCAGTGCATTGTTGGTACCAACATTATCCTTCAGTCTTTACGTATTTTACCCCACTTCATTCTCAAAGCTGTATCGTAAGTTAGAATTGTTTGTCTATTTTTCAGATCAGGGAGGAGGAGGTAGAATTACTTCTACAAGGTCATATTTATCAAGTTAACTTTAAAACTTATGTTTTATATTATGTTTATAACTTATGTTCTTCCTCTATAACTTTAAAACTTATGTACTTCTGTCAAGTACATCAATCATTATTGAGGAAATAAGAACAGAGATTTGGGATTCATTAAGCAAGAGTCCTCTTATGAGCTGAGTTTTTATTCCTTTTACCATTTTCTCTTAAACCTTTTCTTATATATTCAACTCAATAAATAATTTTTAAGTATCTACCTTTTGCACACAACTTAAATTTTCTTGCTTCCCTAATATTTCAAGTTACAGATGCTTCCTGATCTGCCCACCCCAAATTTGAGCACCAAAACTTGTCCCTTTGCTTCTTCAAAATTGGATTTAAAATTCACCACCTTTATGAAGCTTTCCCTGATTAATTCTAATGTTGGATTTACATATATAATATATAATAAATATCTGATACAGAATAGTTAGAATTGTTGGCTACAGTTTACATGGAGGTTATTTTTGTGTTGTGTTTAGTAGTTTAATTTATTTATGTGTCCGCTAGATCATGAGGAGGAATATTCATGTTCACTTCTGTATCCTTAATGCCCAGCTGAGGGCCTGCTAAGTGGCTGACTCACTCAGCGCATGTCTATTTAAATGCCATGAGTCAGTATGGACATCAGGTTGGGTTATGTCATCATCTTTGTAAATTCTGGTAGCATCTTCTGCATGGCGTTCAAATGTCTTTTTCTCCTATTATATTCTTTTCTACCTTTTTTGTTTTACTAATTTTGAGATTAATTACCTCACCTCAAAAATAGCTCTTTGTCAAATATTTACTGTCTGCAGCACGGGGCTTCACACATGACTATTGCAGGGCTAGAGAAGACAGTGGTTAGTGGGCTTTGGCTCGTTCTTGAAAGGAAACATGAATCAACAGGAATACTTGTTAGAGGTAGGCATGTTTTCCAAAATAATCTAGTGTTGAACCAGAAGGAAAAATGTCTTCCTACATTTCAATGTTAGATGACTCTGTGTGGTGTGCATCTCTGTGTGTGCACGCGTTTGTGCACATGTGTGTTTCTGAGCACACGTGTGTATATGTGTGAGCATGTGTGTGTGTGTGTGTGTTTGTGTGTGTGTAACCTGTGTGGGACTCCTTCTGATGTCTCCTGAAGTCTCCACATCTAGATTAAATTCTGCCTCTGTTTTTCTTTCAATATCTTAATTACTCACGGGATGAAGCAAAATGGCAAATTATTTTAACAGCCTCACAGACATTACTGTTTAGTGTAGTGAATGAATGAATGAATGAATGAATGAATCAATGAAAATATATGCTTATATTTTGAAATGTATGAGAATGTATGGGAATAAATGCTTATTTGGCACCAAAGTAAAAGCATTGCAAATCTTTCCCTTGTTTCACATGCATAATTACTGGTTTCTTTTAATAAACTAGTGATCATATCATATTCTACAGCCAAATAGGGACTTCTAAAAGATTTTCACACTCATTGGTTATTAAAGTTTCCAAAGATCTAAATACTCGTAACATCCTGAGCCTGTGATTTTCAACAACAAGGCTTTAAATTCTTCTGACATTTAACGGAGTTTTCTGTGGTGTTAGAACAGTGTTCTACACAAAATGCATTATAGAACGTTTGATTTTTCTGTGGGGAAAAAAAAAAAGGTAGCAATAATGAACTCTTAAGAAAGAAAGCCCAGTTCAATTGGATTTTAAATATGCATGTTAAAAATAGATTGTTTATACATGTGACGTTGGATGGTACTTAATCAACAGTAATTGTATTTCAAGCAAAGCATGCCCTTTCCGTATTGGGCTTGGCACTCCCTACACCAGCAAGGATGTGTCCTGCTCAGGGATTGTAGCAGCTTCTGAATTGCTGTACTCAAACCTCTTTTACACTGTTTGGAGTGAAAGGTCATGCCACGTGTCATTGGAAAGATAATGTCCTACAGGTTGTCAATAAAATCTGTGATATGATTTATTACTTGGAGTCAAGTGTTAATTGGATGGCAGCTGCCTTTGAATGGATAATCTTACTCTTTTCTTAATGCTGACAGATAAAAATGGAGAGATTGGTTGAAATAAAGGAAGCCCCTTAGGCCTAAATGGAAATCTGAGGTTCACTAATTGTTTCACATTTATCTATCCATCCATCTATTCATCCATCCATCCATCCATCCACCCGTCCACCCGTCCATCCGTCCATCCATCCATCCATCCATCTATCATCTATCTATCATCTATCTATCTATCTATCTATCTATCTATCTATCTATCTATCTATCATCTATCTATCATCTATCTATCATCTATCTATCTATCTATCATCTATCTATCTATCTATCTATCTATCTATCTATCTATCTATCATCTATCTGTTATTTTACTTACTTGCTTACATACTTAGAATTTTGTTGTCTCACTGTCAAAAATGGAAAGAATAAAAAAGATTTCATCCAGAAAGGGGACCAGTCTGCTTTTCTATCATCCAGGCTCATTTCAAACTCATTTATGGGAGTTTGATCCAGGCTCTCCTATTTGTGAACTGACCCGAGAAGAAGGAGCCTTAGCTTATTCATCTATACTTTGGGATAAAAAATATATTCTCACTGGGGTGTTTGAGGAGATTAAGTGAGGTTATATCTAATTGGAAAGTCTGTAAGTCACCAAATGCTAATTAAAATTATCCCTATAATGATTCCAAATGTCAGACGACCCAACTGTACACATTCAGAAGGGTGGGCGCAGCACGCCACCAAGCAGTGAGAAAGTCTTAGCGACTCCCAAACAGCACCTCCTAGAAGTTCACCCCTTCAATTGTTGCTTTGTGTGAAGAAATATTAGATGGTCTTTACTACAGGTTTTTAAATACTTAATTTTAGAGAAGACACACCTGACTTCGGTGTTGATGGGTACATTCAGCTTCATCTAATATTCAAACTAAACAATTCCTGGAGTCTCTCTCACTACTGTGGGTTGACATTCTTCCCTTTGCTGTTCTCCTCCCCTCCCCCCCTTCTCTCTTCCTCTCTCCAGGTACTCCATGTCAGAACCGAGTGGATAATGCCCAGAGCAGAGAAAACCAGAAGGCTTGCTCAGTTTTCTTCACTTGAAATTTCTGCCACCATTGAGATAAATGACCGGGCCATTCTGGTGGCCACACTGTCACTGTGGGGAGACAGAGCATGCTGTCATCTAGGTTAGGCAGTCGCTTCTCCATGTGTAGGTTTGACAAGGAGGAAGTGGAGTGGACAAGGGTTATGCGACCCATTCTGTATCTCTGTTGGCCTGAGCATCCAATACTGAAGACCTTTATTATAATGATCTCCCCAAGGCATGCCCAGATATCAGGGTGTCCACATCTGGAGGGGTCTTGGTCTCAGCCACATGGCCAGCAATTAGCTACAGCCCACATGCAGGATGAGCCTTTCTCTTGGACCCAGATCTTCTCAAGAGTCCACAGTTCCCCAATATACGTCCATGGCCACTTTTTCCTTGGGAATGTCTGTTATTACATCAGCAGAGATATTTTAACAAGGTTCAGCTTCAAAAGATGAGTCAGGGTTTCCCAGTAAGTTCATTGTTCCTTTAAGTACATAGACCTACATCTTTCCAGCAAACCTGAAAATTATGGGTACATTAGTCAGGATTCTCAAGAGGAGCAGAACTCATAGGATATCTCGGAGTGCCTGGGTGACTCAGTTGTTTAAGCATCAGACTCTTGACCTCAGTTCAGGTCTTGATCTCAGGGTTGTGAGTTCCGGCCCTGTGTTGGGCTCCATGCTGGGCATGGAGCCTACTTAAATAATAATAATAATAATAATAATAATAATAATAATAATAATAAACTAATAGGATATCTTTATCTATCTATCTATCTATCTATCTATCTATCTATCTATCTATGATCTATTTATTTACCTATCTAAAACAAGATTTATAAGGAAGTATTAGCTCATATCATTATGGAGACCAAGAAGTCCCATGACGAGCCATCTGCAAGCAAGAACCCAAAAAGACCAAAGCTGTGGTTTGAAGACCCGAAAGCCAAGAATTGATGACCCAGATTCCAGGCTGAGTCTGAAGGTCTGAGAACCAGGAACACTGAGGGCAGGTGACCCACATACCAGCTTAGTAGTCAGGCAGAGAGCTAATTCAGGCTTCCTTTGTCTTTCTGTCCTCTTCAGGCTCTTCAAGTGACAGGAAGATGCACATCCATATTGGGGGAGCTGTCTATTGAATTCGAGCCACCAATTCAAATGTTAATTTCTTCTAGAAACATTATCACAAATATGTCTAGAAATGATGTTTCTGGGCATCCCTTAGCTTAGTCAAGCTGACCCACAAAATTAACTCTCATAATGTTGTGGGGAGATCTTTTTCTTAGTCTCTGAATGCCTTCTTATACTCTCTTCCCAGAAAAAACAGTTTCCTGACAAAAACGGCTTAATTGTGTGTGTGTGGGTGTGTGTTTTAAGGAATAAAGAATGTATAATTGACTCTTGGAAAACATGGGCTTGAAGTGCACGGATCCATTTAGATGTAGATTTTTTACAGGGCTGTAAATGTATTTTCTCTTCCCTATGGCTTTCTGGATAACATTTTCCTTTCTTTACCTTAGTTTATTATAAGAATGCAATATATAATACATATAGCATACAAAATATGTATTAATCAACTGTTTATGTAATTGATATGCTTCTGGTCAACACTAGGCTATTAGTAGTTGAGTTTTTAGGGAGTTAAAAGTTATGTGCAGATTTTTAACTGCTCAGGAGTTTGCATCCCTAACCAATATGTTGTTCAAGGGTCAAACATATTTCTATTTACTTGCCAGCAGAAATAGAAGAGACTAGCAGATTTTCTTGCTAAATAATTTTAAATTCTACTTTTCTGAGTACTTGGATGTATAAGTTTCTACTAAAAATAAGTATTTTTTTCACAATGTTTTCTAAGTATAAACATTTTATATCAAGCCTTTGGCCAACGTGTGAGAATCTGAATGAGTATGCCATATTTGGTTTTTAGCAGTTGTAAACAGCAAAATCTTAAAAATTAAATGAAATTTTAGAAATCTAAGATCCAAGAAAGTAAAGTCTTAAATAGAATACAATTAGCATAGTGTTAAGTAAAATACCATGAAAAATGAGGAAGTTATATGTTTAAATGTGAGTTTGTCAACATATTTTTCATTTGTACTAATAATAGTTTTCATTGAGAATGATTGGCTTTAGATGCTAGTCAAGAATCGGCTATTATTGAGGATGGACAATTACTATGGAGTTGCAGAGAAAATCTTCACCATGACCTATTTGCTCAAGCTTATCATCGTTACTGTTATTTGGGAAGAACAACAGGATGCCTGGTGCAGTATAATGAGCAATTTTAAGGATACATCTTCACTTGTTAAGATGATGGGGAATATTCTAGGCAATATAAAATGCACAAAGAGAGTAGATTTAAATTTCCTTTAGTGCTTCTGTCGATGAAATGGTGAATAAAGTTGAGAAATGTTTATATTTTATATTTAATTTTTATATTTTATAGTTATATTTTATCTTTATCTAATGTTTATATTTTATATTTATGTTAATGTAAACATGACTTTGTATTACTTATGTGAAATCAGAATATACTTAGATTATTTGCTATTAAATCCAGATGAATTCTCATATATTTTAAAAAATGTATTATATACTCATAATGTGCTTCCTAGTACTGGGTGCTAAAGACGATTGTGACGCACTCTCTGCCATCCGGGAACTTACAGTCTAAAAGGAGGGGGACATGAGGCATGTGCAAATCAGTGTAACACAAAGACACTGGAGCTGGGCAGAAGGGAAGGTCAATACCGACTGGAGAAGAGGCGGGACAGGAGGTGGCCGGGAGGACTTGACGTTTGATCTGGGCTTGGAAGGGGGGCTAGAATGACACCAGGCAGAAATGGTGGAGGGCAGCATTGGACCAGAGGACCGTCAGAACTAAGCCTGCAGGTGTGGAGGTCATGCGGAGAAGGGGATATGGAAGCAGGGTGGGAAATCCTAGTGTAGAGATGTCAGGATGGTCCCCGACTATTACACAAGGAAGGCCGGGCTCTACATTGATGCCCCTGCAGAACTCTCAAGGATTTTTACAGTGAAATGGTATGAACCAAACTCAAAAATGTGTTTGGATTATGTAAAAGGAAGAGGAGAAGGGGAGGGAGATAGTTTAGAAGGGTATGACGGTACTTTAGCTCAGGAGTCCGCAAACTTTTTTGTTGCCAGGGGTCAGCTAGTGAACATCTTAGGCTTCCTAGGTCTATGGCTCCGCCTCAGTTATTCAACCCAGAGGCTGCAGCGCAGAAGTGAACACAGATAATATGGCACCAGTGAGTGTGGCTGGTCCAATAAAATTTCATTTGTAAAAATGAGATTTGGCCCATGGACTATGGTTTGCTAATTTCTGTTCTAGTGTATTATGACCTGGCACAAATTTGAATCTCACAATTTGAATCTCCCTGACCTTCGGTTAGGGAGGCAGCATTGTATGTTAGAAAAAAAAAAAATTGGGTTTGGGATCACACATGTCATGGATTTTAATTCTAGCTTTTATTCTAGTTATCACCACACAAGAAAATAAATATGATAATGTATGTCAGACAGAACGCAACTCGCTTAGCAGGCTTTCAGATAGCATGAGGTTCTTTCCCTTTATTCAGTGCCATGAGGTTTACTTCTTTAAAAAAGCAACAGCAACAAGGCAAATCAGTATTTACTTCATTTTTGGGAATATATAATAAGTCCTTGTTTACAGAATCAACTTTCTGCATTCACAATCACATCCAAGTACCTTTGCATTCATGTTAGTTCACAGATTTTATTTCTTTTGTGGTCCATTTGAGACATTTAATCCATCAGGATGGTTTGTTCATTGTCTTCATAATACTATTGCTGCTGATAAAAACAATCACAGTGATAACAGTAGTAGTTGCTGTGTATTATCTTTACCAAGCATTGTGTTAATTCAGCATAATCTTACTAACTACTCACAACTACTGACAAGATGAGCGTTACTGTTTTCATTTAAGAGATGAGGAAGATGAGGATAAGGGGGCTCCTTTCCAAAGTAAGGCCCCTAGGAACCTATAGAACTTCTCTTCAAACTATGTTTTGCTTATCTGTGGTTCTTTAATTGTTCTCTCTTTGAATTCGTATCTCCTCGGAACCCATCAAAACATGCTCAACCTCTGCCAAAATCTGTTCCTTTTTATGAAACCTTTCTAGAGTTCTCCAGCTCCCTTTGATTGGTCCCTTCTCCAACATCTTGGATCATTTAGAATTATTGTTGTATAAGTCTCTGTGTCTTGCACAAAAGGAGAATTTTGGCTTCCTCAAGGTATATGACCAACTTGCTCCTTCTTTTGTGTATACCTACTTTTTGATGGACCTATAGGTCTTTGCTCATTAGGCAAATACCTACTGAGCATTTGCTAGGTACCACATGGGGTTTCTAAAATGCTATGAACAAAAGGGACCAGGAGAGAAGAGCAGTTTCAGATGAGAATGAAAATAGATTTCTTGGCCCCCTGAAGGGGTCTAAATTCAAGCTAGGAAAGGGTACACCCAATCTTCCAGGGGAGGTAGGGAAAGAGATCCTGGTCTGGGACAAATAAGTCATTTCCTTCAGAGATCCGCTCTGACGGCACCAAGGAACCAACAAGAATTGTCCTCAAAGGCCGGACTTTCCAAACTTCATGAACGTCTAGTCTTTGCAACTGTAGATGCTTGCTTCTCACTGCCTACACTGAAAGAGGGGCAAAAATAAGAAAGAATACTCACTGGTGTGAAACTGTGCTGTGGCCACTTCCTATGAGTCACGAAAATTGTCCGAAGGGATTAAGTACAAGGTGAGGAAAGCAGAGCTGGCTGCTTCCCACAGTGGCCCGAGGGAAGGAATCTTCAGTCCCCGCCTGCTTGTGATGAACACTTTGTAATTATCCAGACCGTTTTGGGGTAACACACAAGAGGCAAGTTCTTTTCACATGATCAAAGGTGCCACTTTAGAGGTTTCCAGGTGTCCACAAATAGAGGACGCATTTGGAGCAATCTTTCTGCATAATGTAATCAGGGAGATGGAGGAGTGCCTCGCACCATTAGACAACATTCAAGGGTGGCTAAAGACAGTCAAGCTGTTTTACTGTATGTAACTGTTCAGATGTGGGAAAGCCTTGGGAAGCCGTGGATGGATTTAATGAGTCACAGATTTTATTACCTGTCCAACAGGTTTTTTTAAATAGCTCTTGCTTTTCCTTTCATGTCAAATGCAAAATGAAATAAGTGGTTTTGAAAATTGTTACTTGAAGAGACAAAGGGAAGAGTCATGATGTCAGCCTTTAAATTGGTCCAAAGAGATGCTGAAGGCAAACATAGCCCCTTCTGGAAGAGGCAGGTGAGTGATGAGATGAGATTTTAGGATGAATCCTGACACTCTGCGTAGAATTCAGATTACAGGGAAAGCCCTAGGTGGGCCACGAAGTAACTGCCATTTGTTATCAGGCACTGAGCTCTGGACTTTAACACTGCGGGTCTTTTAATGGGTTCCCAGGAGGACATCTTCTTGGTTGACCAAAAGCTAGAGGTAGCATGAATTCTCTGGAGGCCTTATTTAATCTCCTTGTGTGATGCAGAGAAATCCATAGGCATCATCAGGGAAACTAAGATATTCACAAGTTTCTATCAGACAGCTGGATTTCAGAGGAAACTAATTGGCATTTCTGAATAATGTTGGGGAGGAGAACAATCACTAGGAATGTGGTGAATTTGTCAAAGACTCCCAAAATATCAAGGCTTGAGGAAAGCTGAGATTTCATTTTTGGTATTGATTAAAAACTCTACCCAAGGCTTTATGAAAAGAACAGGAAGTTCTGGGGGAGAAGTTCCAGTTCCCATCCAGAAGTGTTTTAGAGTCCATTATTAACATGAACGTGATGATGATAATGATAATCACAGTAGCTAGCAAATTTGTGTATATTCTTGTTTTCCTCAAAATTGGATATTGAAACCATAAGACAGGAAGCTAAATTCCTCTCTGGTAGGAATATATCAAAGAGATATGTCAAATAGAATCAATGCAAATTATATTTAATTATAATTATAAGAAAAAGGAAGGGAAATGCACATTCTCTAAGCACTTACTGTGTGCTAAGCCCTGGACAGAGGCTTTGCCTATGTGACTGTTTATGATCTATTTATTGATTTTAATAAAGGCATTGTTAGAGAGCCAGTTCTTAGTTACAATGGACTTTCAAATTGAAATGTGCTTTTTACCCGTGTGGCTATGAGAGAGGGAGCTGAATCCAATACATTGTTCTTCTGAAAAGTAGGTCAAACTTGATTGTGGGTCCTCATGTGTCTGGCAGGAGACTGCACGGCCTTCTGGTCTACCTCCCTTGAGGCCCCTTTAGCAGGACAGGACACAGGCTTTGCAGACACACAATTTTCAGGAAGAAAACTACTGGTGTTATGGTTCAGAAATGATCACACCCTGAAAATGAATTGCCTTTTGATGAGTGTTGGTAGCTTTTGCTCACAAAGAAAAGCCAAGGGTTTTTCTTAAACCATGAACAGATAGAACTATTTTTCAGAAATCCACTTTTGGCAAATTATCTCTTTGATCAGCAAGTGATCTTGACATCTTTCATATCAATTTTATACAGTCTCTTTGTACCGATAAAGCTGTTTGAGGAATTTGAGATGAAAATCAGGTGAAATCCCAAGCTGAATTTAGTAATGACAATCCAAAGACTCTACAATCCCTAGATAACAAGGAAATAATAGGAAAACGGAGGGTATAAAGGACTCCAAGGGGTTTATCTCTTGTGTCCTGGAAAAGACTCTGATCCTTTTAAAGATGTGGGAGTCAGATCTCCCGGCAGGACTCAGAGGATGGCGTGGGAGCTGAGCGTGAGCCCCTCAGAGGTGAGGGGATCAGTCTCCCTCCTCATTTCAACACACAGCCAGGCTTACTTCACTTTGCAGAGAAAAACCTGTTTTTTAAGTGAAACAAATTAGCCTTTTTTCCTCCCAATAGTACCCACTCCTGAGCTAGGGTCACATGGAGTGGCTCTGGGTGGAGCCAAAAGGGTAAGAGAGGTTCCCACCTCCTTGCTGCTGCCATGTGCCCAGGCTGACTTCAGTGCTGTTGTCAGCTCTGCTGCCCTTGGGGGCCCTGGTGAGGTGAGGGAGGTTCTATCAGGGGGCTGCCGGTCTGAGACAGGTGGAGGGAATGGACCCAGGTCTGAGGCAAGCCCTCCCTACTTCACATTGAGGAAAATGTGGAGAAAACACTGGAAGGGTGGGCTAGAGGGGTATGCTGGTGCCCAGGTGTGGGCAGAGATCCCCAGAGCAGTGAGAGAGTCTACACAAACACTGTCCAGGCTGGGCTTTTCCCCCAGAATGGATGGTTGAGAGTCTAGGGTGTGGTTCTGGTAGCCCTTGTAACTGGTACATTTTCTAGATTATTAGAACAGGTCCTTCTTTGAGCTATTGATGTCCTATATAGGAACGATCTCATAGAAAATGCTTTTTACCATTTAATGTAAAGTTTACTCCTCATTTGAGTATAGCATTTGGTTGGGACCCTATTGTCTATCACTGTTCTCTGAGTGCTGGCCTGCCAGATGTCAAGATGGTGTCCTCTCACTCTGCCTGGCCCCATGACTGCAAGATGTTACTTGTATTCGAGTATTTCATGGGTCAGCTGGTAAACACCAGGCCCGGGGATGGTTAGAGTGGGAAACACAATGCAGCTAATGCTCTTTTATTTTACTAGGGCGGAGCAAACCCACTCATCAAGGTGGAGCTATCCCAGTAGGGATGGTCTTCCCTCCTCTTACTTCTTGGGAAAGAGCTGAGTCCACTTGCTTCATGCCAAGCATGGAATTGGAGCTAGAGATTGGCAATGGGCATGGAATGGCATAGAGCCCAGAGCAGGAAGGTGAGTCATGGCTCATTTCCAGCTATTGACTGGAGGTCACCCTCGGAACCACATGACCAGATCCAACTTATTAACTTCTATTTGGCTGAATGTAGTCACAGATGCCTTTACTGGCTGCTCAGCCCACCTATGAGATGTCAGGGAAGGTGGGGTTCCTCCAAGAGTGTCCCAGAAAGCACACACTTAAGGCTCATTGTGGGCACTTGTAAAGCTGCAGAGCCCTGGTCCCATCCCCGAGTCACTGAATCAGAATTTCTGGAGTTGGGGCTCTTGGAATCTTTCAAGAAGAACCAACAATGACTGATTTTGGAATTCCTTAGAGAGCTGGTTCCTTACAAGTCTTGCTTTACCAGAGAGTGAGAGCAGAAGCTAGTTTCATTTCCAGAGACACTTTGTCTGCCCTTATGCACCCACATGTCTGGTCAGATGCAAACTTCCCCTTCATCCTGTCTCATTGGCCCATTTTGCACCTTTGGTTACCTTCATGTCAGTCCCACCTCTTGGCACCTGGGCCTTATTTCCTGCATCTCTGTTGATGTGGGTCCAGTTCTAGATGGACCGATCACCCAGAATCTCAATGTTAACAGCTTTTTAACTAAGAAGACCACCTGCTGCCAGGGACCTCTGTTTTTCTTTGCCTGTGAATAAGTTGGGTGGGAATAGCTACTCAAAGCAAGACTGAGTTCCCTACTTCCCTTTAGAGAAATGGTTCTCAAACTTGATTGTGCATTTGAAGCATCTTGGGAGCTTTTAAATATACTCAGAATTGGAATACTGCCTTTATGGAGCTTATATTCTAGTTGGGGAGACAGAGAGTAAATTATCAAAAACAATTTAATATAATCTCAGGCAGTGGTATGTGGTAGGAAACAATGAAAAGACAGTCTGGGAGATACAGAGCTAGTGGGAGGTGCTCGGAAAATGCCTCTTTGAGGAAGTGCTGTTGAGCAGAGCCCCAAACCAACTGGAGGTACACGTCATACAAGTATGTGAGGGAGAAGCCTTCCAAGGAGGGAACAGTGAGTACACATGTCCTGGAAAGGAAGGCACCTGGCATGTTCCACACAAATGGAACTCCATGGAACAGAAGAAAGGAGTAGGAAATTATGTCAAAGTGGGTGCAGGGGGCCGATGCATGGCGGGGGGGGTCTTGTAGGTCATGGGAAGGACTTGGATTTGGTTGTTCTGATGGTGGTAGAAAGCCACCGGAAGATTTACAGCATGAAAGAAATATAATTCAATTGATTTTAAAGAGTATCTCTGCCCACCATGTGAGGAAAAGTCTATATGAAGCAGGAGTAAAAGTGACCCACTGGGAGGCTGTGTCACATGACTGTGGGCAAACTGAGTAAACTTGGTGCTGAAAAGTATACGTTAGGGCCAACAGTGGCTTGAATTGCACAATGTAAAATTCTGGAACGAGCAAAGAAATTTCTTCTAGAACTAAATTCCTGCTTCGATGATACTCTGCATGTTGTGTTTCCTCCGAGTGGAATTACAGAACATAGAGACTGAGTGTGGTGAGAATCTGAGGAGGCAGCAGCAGATTGGCAATGGGGATGCACCTCTTTTGAGGCGTCAGAGAGAGTTATCTTTGTGTCCTGTCAAGAGGGAGACACCCAAGTAATCTGGGACAAAATGGCGGACAAAAATAGTCAGCATCCCTGTTGAGTTATATAGTTAAAAGCACTGACATGGTTTCTGTAAAAGTTGATTGCAATCTTGGGTGATTTATTTAACCTCACTGCACTTCAGTTTTTTTTATCCACAAATTAGGAATACTAATAGTTAGAAACTGAATGGGTGATCAAGAAGGTTCAATAAGATATGTACTTCAAATGCTCAGACTAGAGCCTACCACCTAATAGTGTTCAATAAATGACAGTGCTGTGGTTGGGTAAAAGACAAACAACGGAGAAAATTGGGATTGTTTTCTCCTGACTTCAAGTAAGAAGGAGTTTTAATAGGGAGAAATTCATCAAGGTAAATAATCTGACATCTACAGTAGTAGTTATACAAGGATTATCTCATCCTGTTATGAAAAGAAATTCAAAACCTTAAAAATGGGCCTCTTTTTTATTCATAGCTTATATGTTATTCAAAAGAAGATTGCGATAATGCAGTCCCTATTGCCTGTGGCCCACAGTGGGGATTAGAGACGAGGTCTCTATGTAGGTGTCTGAACATTGGGAACTCCTTTGCCACCATATCTTCATTCTCATTTTTGTTCTATTCCGCCCCTCTGATTTAATTTCCAGATTGATATTTCTCAAAGTGTGTTCCATGGACCACCTCCATTGAAATAGTCTTCCGGGGTTTTTAAAAGATGCACACTGACTTCAGAAGTGAGAATAGAAAATGTGAATGATCAAAAAACTCCCCAAGTGATTCTAAAGTTTGAGAAACGCCGGAAGTTTCACCAGACATTGTTTCCTTCGAGTATTTTATGTGTTTCTCAAGTCATCTTGCATTCTTGTGTCAGATATTTCACTTTCTTTCTATAGAAATAGAAAGTTTCACTTACTTTAGAAAGTTACTATAGAAAGTGGCATATGGGATGCAAAGCCCTGAAGGACTTGGAACCCGTATTCCCACCCCTGCTTGTTAATTAACCCCCTTACATGATATAAATATAAACAGCTTCTGTCTATAATAATCTATTATTATCATTCCCCATATGAAGACTAGTTGCCCCTGCTAATCAGGCTATATCATTATATAACATGCTTATTAGTACCCAGAGAGTGCAGGTGCAGCGATATAAGGGCACATGGGCATTTCAAATTCTGACTCTTCTGTTTACTCTGTGATTTGAAGCAAATTATACAATTTCTCCTTGCCTCAATTTGCTCATCTTACTGTGGAGCTAAAAACACTCATTTGATGATAGTATAAAATTAAATTATATAACAGTAAATATCACATTTCTTTCTTTCCTGCTAAAAGCCTGAAACCAGCTCTACTGAAGAATTCCTTTTACTTCATCACAAATATGTGTCCTGGCAAGGCTGAGATCGGGAGACAGAAGTTGCCTAGGGGCCACGTTATTGGACCTTGTTTCTAAAAACGCTTTCAGACATAAACTCACAAAGCACAAGAACTCAGATAATGGACTTTTTGTGCTAAAAGATGGCTTTCAGATTTAAAGTCACAGGGAATGGATTCTCTTTTTAATACCCAGAATATGGTAGATGTTAAGTAATAAACTCTAAAACAACCGTATTTAATGACAAAAGAATAGGAAATCTGGAAGTTGCTTTGAATATGGCGGAGTGAGAAGACTCTACAGCAGATCTGGTGAGAATGTATGTCTGCTAAACTCGTGATGTGATGGCTTTATCTGATAACTGCTGTACTTTAAATCTCCGAAACGAGTTTGTAGGGCAAAATCTCTCCATAGACTTTTGCAAAAGGTTTTATTTCTTTAAGAGCAAAAAGAAATAAAGAAAAGGTAGGCCGAAAGGAAAAAAAAAGAGCAAAAATCTAGATGAAGAATGAAGTTAACCTGCTGTAGGAAAAGAAATTAGGTCCAGGGTTGTTTTTTTTTTTAATTATTTTATTTTATTTTATTTTATTTTATTTTAGTCGTCTTCTTATTTTTTTTAAGCAGCAAATATTTCCCTGTGATGACTTCGGCAGAAGTGGAGGATCTGAACTCTACCTCCTAATACGATGACAATGGAGAATGACAGCCTTTGACCAGTGAACGTGAGTGGGTGTTGGAAGCAGCTGACCATTGATCACGTGGGAACATCGTCCCAACAACCAGCACTTGTGAGACTGCATCCTCACTGAAAACTCAGGAGGAAGGCGCAGCCCGTCCTGAGCTGCCTGGGCGGGTGGGCGTCCCAGGCGGCCTGAGGAGAGCCACAGCCCCTCGCTGCCTGGGCATGAGAGCCCAAGAGAGATGCTGACTGTGTGTGTTTCTGGGTTTTCCAAATGAAATTAGTTCTTCGCCCTGTCAATAATCATTTTTTCATAGTCCCTGGGGAAGCCGACAGAGTTTAGCATTTTTAGATCCTCTATCAGATTAACACTTTTCTTTCTGTCCCAAGCACAGAACAGTTAAGATGAAGACAAAAGGCTCCACACCTGGGAAAATTCTTGTGGATTCAACAAGGCACCTTGACTAATTTTCTTTTTCCCATGGGAATCTGAGGCATTCTTTCAGGACACAAAATTTTTAAAAAGATTTCTTCCCCGGGATCTTTCTATCCATTATACATAGTGACTCTCCTCACCTGATCCAGTGCATGCTTTTTGTGAAGTGATTGTTGGGGATGTTTGAAGATGGATAATCTCCGAAGAAAGGTTCCTGGTCTTAAGAAATGAGGAACTTAGGAAAGAAGTCCATTACTTAAAAGACAGTTTTTTAAGCTCAGTTTCTGAAGAGAGATACTAAAAGCACTGACATTCCTTTCTAATAAACCTGGTAAAACATTCATAATGAGCTTATTATTTATTTATTTATTTATTTATTTATTTATTTATGGAGACAAATTTTAGACAGAAGAGTTCCACTGGTATTAAGAAATTCTAAAAAGCAAATTTCTGTGAGTAGGTCCAGGTATATAAATTATGAAACCCAATGAAACATGAAGACGCAAGTCCTTTGTTCAAAAAGCAGGGGAAAAGTGCCATTAAAAATAATAAGATACAGATTCTTCTGTATAAAATGTTTTATAATTTAGAAAGATAACAGGGGTAACAGTGATACATGGGTAACAGCAAGGTCTTACAAATTAAAAAATACTTTGGGTGTCATAATTTTATATAATATGGTAAATAAAACTTTATTAATATGGTGTAGTGACTGATCACATGACTTTTCTAGCTCAACTTTAGTGGAAATTCATTTATTAGGTCACTGTAACTTCATTTTCGACTGATAAAATTGAAAGCGACATTAGTTGCTCATGGCAAGTGCCAGATCTCAAATAATTATTCATGCTTTTTAAATTTGAGAGGAATCTTTCTCTGGTTGCAACTGTTACTGTAACTTTGAAGAGGAGTTCATTAGCCATGGCAACACCGGGGAACATTTCTGATAAATCATTCCAAAATGTAAATTTTAGTGTATTTAGAATTGATGATTCCCATCGAACAATTTTTCTAAAAAGATTTAACTCTAATACAAATCAGTTTTGGGCAAATCTGCATTTAATTTTAAGTGTAAGTTTATAAAATGCCACTTTAATAATTTCACTGACATTTTCTGAAATGTATAAGACTTGTACAAGAAACTCAAAATGGAGTTATTATTTGTATATAATTCAGAATGCTTATTTATGCATTTTATTACTCCAACTTCAATTACAAGAAAGAAAAATTTGCCTTCCTTATTAATAACTGGCTTATCTGAAGCTTCCTATGAAAATAGTATGCTTCTCCATAGGATGTGATGCTCTTTAAATTTAATATCTATTTCTAAGCCTGGGAATGCTTGCTTTGCAAGGTTGCACTGACTTTCAAGAACATAGATTCTAGATTTTTAACAGAATTCTGTTAATTTCCTGATGTATTATACATTATAGTGATGTCCACGTGTAGAGTTTTGTTTTGTAACAATTTACTGTGACAAAGTTGGCTGCCAAGATGACCCGTGTGGGTGCTCAGGCCAGAAAGCCTGTGGTCATGCAGCTGCCGGAGAGACCGGTTCCAGAGAGAGGTGGGCATCCAGCCTCCATGTATCCTGGGGCTGGCCCACATGCAGCATCTCCCTCTCTTTGTTTGTTTTGTTTTGCATAAACAATAAACAACAATCATAGTGTGTTGTTAACAATTTCTACTTTTTTTTAAAGATTTTATTTATTTACTGACAGAGAGAGATAGAGAGCATGAGCAGGGCGGAGGGGAGGGCAGAGGGAGAGGGAGAACTGCAGGCTCCCGGCTGATCAGGGAGCCCCATGTGGGGCTCGATCCCGGGCAACCCGGGATCATGACCTGAGCCGAAGGCAGACACTTAACCGACTGAGCCACCCAGGCACCCAACCAACAATTTCTACTTCTAATA